>NW_027271923.1:0-192957 GCF_040938485.1 Diadema antillarum | reverse complement strand
ACAAACAAGGGGGGAGGTTGTGGGAGGGGGTTGTCCCCCTGTAAATGGATTATGGAATGACGGTGTGAAACAACAAATTATACTGGCAGCAATATCGGGAGAATGGCTTAACGATTACATGCGAGCGAGCGGAGCGAGCGAGCTTGAAAATTTAGACATTTTACAGTCCCAAAACTGCCGTTTGTAGCCATATTTTTTTGCTTTGGAAATTAAGGGGGGGGGGGGGCACCGGGCGCAACTGCTGGCAATTACTGGCAGCAACATCAGGTGAATGGTATAACGATTAAATGCGAGTGAGCGAAGAGAGCGAGCTTAAAAATTTTGACATTTCACAGTAAAAAAAAACTACCATTTGGAGCTATATTTTTTCGCCTTGGAAATAAAAGGGGGAGGGCGCATCGGGCGCAACTGCCAGCAGTTACTGGCAGCAACATCAGGAGAAAGGCATAACAATTAAATGCGAGCGAGCGGAGCGAGTGAACTTGAATATTTTGACATTTTACAGTCCAAAAAACTGCCGTTTGTTAGCTGTATTTTTTTCCTTTGGAATTTAAGGGGGCGCATCGGGCGCAACTCCTAGCAAGTACTGGCAGCAATATCAGGAGAGCATAACGATTCATGCGAGCGCGAGCGAGCGAGCTTGAAAATTTTACATTTTACAGTCCAAAAGCTGCCGTTCTTAGCCATATTTTTTCCCTTTGGAAATCAAGAGAGAGGGCGCACCGGGCGGAACTGCTGGCAATTACTTGCAGCAACATAAGGTGAATTGCATAACGATTAAATGCGAGCGAGCGAAGAGAGCGAGCTTGAACATTTTACATTTTACAGTCCAAAAACTGCTGCTCTTAGCCATAATTTTTTCGCTTTGAAAATTAAGGGAGGGGGGCGCACCGGGCGGAACTGCCGGCAATTACTTGCAGCAACATCAGGTGAATTGCATAACGATTAAATGTGAGCGAGCTTGAAAATTTTACATTTTACAGTCCAAAAACTGCAGTTCTTAGCCATACTTTTTCGCATGGGAAATTAAGGGGGATGGAGCGCATGCCACCGGGCGCAACTGCCGGCAATCACTGGCAACACCATCAGGTGAATTGCATAACGATTAAATGCGAGCGAGCGAAGAGAGCGAGCTTAAAAATTTTACATTTTACAGTCCAAAAATTGCCGTTCTTAGCCATATTTTTTCGCTTTGGAAATTAAGGGAGGGGGCGCACCGGGCGGAACTGCCGGCAATTACTGGCAGCAACATCAGGTGAATTGCATAACGATTCAATGCGAGCGACCTTGAAAATTTTACATTTTACAATCCAAAAACTGCCGTTCTTAGCCATATTTTTTCGCTTTGGAAATTAAAGGGGGGGGGGGGGTGGAGCGCACGCCACCGGGCGCAACTGCTGGCAATTACTGGTAGCAACATCAGGTGAATTGCATAACGATTCAATGCGAGCGAGCTTTGAAAATTTTTGACATTTTACAGTAGGAAAACTGCCGTTTGTAGCTATATTTTTTCGCTTTGGAAATTAAGGGGGGGGGGGCGCACCTGCAGACAATTACTGGCAGTAACATCAGAGGAATTGCATTAAGATTAAATGCGAGCGAGCTTGAAAATTTTGACATTTTACAGTCCAAAAACTGCCGTTTGAAGCTATATCTTTTTTGCTTTCGAAATTAAGGGGGGCGCACCGGGCGCAACTGCTGGCAATTACTGGTATGCAGCAATATCAGGAGAATTAAAATGCGAGCGAGCGGAGCGAGCGAGCTTGAAAATTTTGACATTTTACAGTCCAAAAACTGCCGTTTGTAGCTATACTTTTTCGCTTTGGAAATGAAGAGGGGGCGGGACGCCCGGTGCGCCTCTCCCCCTGGATCCGTCACTGGTAGTCAAGGGTGTCGTTTTATGTTCATGACTGGGGGAGGTATGACCAGCGAGGTGGCGTCGAAGTGACCAAGCATTGGAAGGATGTCCAAAATCTATCTAAATAGTAAACACTGTATAGAATACACTTGTACTAGTAGATATGTATAAAATCAGTGCTGCCAGAACCAGGGGTGCGAATTGTTTTTGCCCACGATTTTCTTTTTTTTCTTGTCCCCGATGCAAAATTTAAAAACAAAACTAGATAAAAGAATCATAATTACTTAGGGTCCGGCGTTGAGCTCGCTCGCAGACTGAAGGTTTTTTTTTTTTTTTTTCTTTTTTCTAAGGGTCTGAAGGGGGGTGCGTTCGCACCCAACGCACCCCCCCCCCCCCCCCCTGGTGACGCCCATGACTTACAATGTTTCTATCCATGTTTTTTAAGAGTATCGAGAAGAAGTGATCTGGCAATTCCCCGCCCTCAATTATTACCAAACAGCCCAAAAATACAAAACTAAAGAAATAGAGAACAGGGCCTCAATTTATCAAAAGATATAGTCGATCATAGATTCCCTTACTACATAGGCTGCTATAGACTTACCATATAGAAATTAATCAATTATAACTCTTCAGGAAACGGGGCCCTCATCCCACTGCTGTGTAGCAGACCCAGGATGTATGTGTGTGATTGCATCAGGCAGAAGTCTTACACACGATAATACCAGTTTGAATAGTCAAAATACAGCGCTAGTGTCAGAATTAAAGGGACATTCCAGACGATTTTCATAATTTCACATCATGTAGTACATAAATCGACAACTCCATGTATAGATTTGTGGAATTTATTGTGGTTCTTGAGCAGAGAAACAATACTTCGAAAAACCTTAAACAAATTACACTGGACAAGGATGATGACATAGGAGGTTCACATATTTCAGAAATGTACTGAGCAGTGTAATTTCATTACAATACCGCTTGCTTGCGAGTTCACCTGTGTATAATCTATGCATGCCTTCTTCTTTTGTTCTGCTTCCATGAGCCCTAACTCTTGCATTCTTATGGTGACTCTGCCATGTCATCATCCTTGTTCATTACAGTTTGTTCTAAATTTTGAAAATATTCTTATTCTTCATCCCAATTATCACAAATTCTGAAACTCTGTCCTCAGTATAACTAATAATAGTTGTTCAAATGTAAAAGTCTGAAAATCATCCAGAGGACTCCTTTAAGGCCAAACAGTCTGGTCAAGGCAGTTATGTAAGTAAATTGAAATACTTGTGGTCTATTGAGTAATTTCATGTGGTCATGAAGGCCTTGCTATTATAATCATCGGTACCCTTGCATTTTAGAATATACCATTAGCATTACACCCCCCCCCCATGTTTGTGGCCCATATAGGCCTACTGGAAGAGTTCAAGTTTCCGTCCAACATTCTGAGAATACAAAAGGCAAGTGCCAAAATGTATCTCGCCCATCGCTTAGAAGAAATGAATGTTTTTTTCTAAATTCCGGAAGTTCATTGACCCCGCCTAATACCTTTGACTTTATGTTAACCTTCAACTTCCCAAGGGATATTCACCAGCCAAGTTTGGTCACAAACGGACATATAGGGATAAAAAATTATGAGCCATAATCGAAACGTGCCATAAAAACTTAGCATTGAGCCCTGAAAGTTTGTTGACCCCTGTCTGTGACATTTGACCTTGTGGTGACCTTCAAATCCCTTAGGGACATCTACCATCCAAGTTTGGTAGCAAACGCAACTACACATTTAAAGTTATGAGCCATAATCGAAACGTGCCATAAAAACTTAGCATTGGGCCCTAAAAGTTCGTTGACCCCTGTCTGTGATCTTTGACCTTGTGGTGACCTTCAACTCCGATTTTTTTTTTTTTTTTTTTTAATACGTGCTCATTCCTTTTTGATACGCGCAGACATCTCTACTAATGGGAAAATGGGTTTGGCACGATCTCTACAAGGATTAATTTTCTTTTCCCGCCCATTTTCCGCCATTGTTCACTGCGTTTTGTCATATCTGTCACGTTTCAGAATAATAAGTCAAAACACAAGAATTAGATAACTAATTGAAATTTACACTTTTTGGCTTATCAATCTACAGAAAAAACCTCTTATGAAACCTTTCAAGAATGATTTTTTGGGTCAATCATTAAACGATTTTAATCCACTTTATAATCCACCGCCGATGGAATTTTTTTTTTCCAAAAATGACATTTGTCACATTACTTTTTAGCCTTTTACCTTAAAGCTGTTTGAATTGTATATTTATATTATGATAGAATGTATTTCATTTGCCATTTTAATTCAACTTTTATGGTCATTACCGCATAAGTTTTCTAATGATGAAGAATAAATTTGCATGTGACGGATAAGACAAGCCGTGACGGAGATGACCACTCGTGACGGATATGACTTTAGCATTTAAAAATGAACAGATATACGCACCTATTTTCAAGGTTGAAACTTGAAAGCATTTTTATGCCATTAGAATAAAGTTTTCTGATCTACATTAGAGCTAAATCTATTCAAGATCGAATCTGAATAAAAGATTTTAAAAACTAACTACACATCCAAAATTATGATAGAAAGTCTAGTTCGCCATACCTTTTGTGTACTATGGTCGTATTCGTCACTTTGGATTTCCACTATTTCGTGACGGAAACGACCGTGACGGATATGACGATATAAGCTCTCAATCCATCATGGTCTCGTCCTGTGATCCTGATGGGGCGACCCCTGACACGATTGTTTCCATGTATGGAGGTACATTGCAATACTAGCATTTATCATACACACATAGGAAACCAAAAAAAAAAAAATCATTACACGAATAAATGAAATCCACGCCGTTCCGATATGACGGTTGTTATACGCACCTACCATTCTGCACGATCATGCTTTTGGGGGGATATTCCACAGCTATAAGACATGGACTTTTGTAGAGATGATCATCAGTATCTTGGCATTTGCAATGAACCGAAAACGCGTCGTGCGAGACGCTTATTTATTAATAAATGGCCCTATAAAAGTGCGTGACGGATATGACGCAAATGGCGGGACAGAAAAATCGGTATCGGGAAAAGCTAAAATCTCAATTTACATTGCGGACATTCAAAGTTTTTGAATGCCAAAGTGATGCGTGCATGAAAACAAAGCATTATAAGAGTGTTTCCATGAAAAAGAGATGTCGTCAGAGTAAAAATATGACGATTTGAAATTCCTAAATTGCGTACCCATCGGGGCATGCAGATTTGAGGGGTGCTGCAGGCGATAAGGAGCGGGAAAAATAAAGCGACTTGAAGCATTTTTTTTTTTTTTTACCTCAGATAATCAGAACAGCATCTTCTTCACTGAAAGAGATGAAATCTAAAAACTAAAATCGAAAAAAAAAATCCACTTATAAACCCTGAAAGTAGCGGGACATAAAAGTAGATACTTAGTGAAGAATCACCCATGTTGGGGGGCCTATGAGCCATAATCGAAACAACATATTGGGCACTAACGTTCATTGACCCCTGCCTGTGACCCTTGACCTTAAGGTGATCTTCATGTTTGGTAAAATTTGTATAACCACTCTTCCCTCCAAGTTTGATTTAAATTGAAGTCCTCAGTAGAGATCGAGTTATTCAAGTTTTTGTGGGGTTACGGACGGACGACGGACGGACGACATACCGTCAGACGCCGCAGGTGATGCCTCACAGTACTATGCGTTTTTTTCGATCGCGGTGCTTGCGATCTGTTGCGGTTGCAAGATCGCGATCATCGAGTCGCATATAGTGTGAGCGCAACGACCGCAAGGCTTGCGGAATTTAAGCCGGTCGCAAGGGTTCGCAGAGGCAACCGCAGACGATCGCAAGGTTTTGAACATGCTCAAAATTTGACAGCAGCCGCAAGTCGCGAGAAGTCGCATGCGGTCGAGAACCGCGTGCGACTTCTCGAAACCGCAAGCAGTCGCAAGAAAAAACCGCATAGCGTGAGGCCCCGCACCTCCGGTGGACAAGACAAAAATACAATTGATACCATAGAAACAAGTAAAATGGATATAAACACCACAAAGAATACGTCGGGTTTTTTTATGGTAGAAAGAAAGTCACTTCTGCAGTACCGGTATGCCATTTATATTGTATAAGAAATATCAAGATGGAATCCTCAAATCTGTTTCAAAGCTCTCACCACTCGATCACCTCTGCTCATCACCGAAAATCTACACACTTTGGAACAGGTCGGAAACAGTGCGTGTGTGTGTGAGCACGTGTGGAGGTCGAGGACGAACGACGAGGCACGCGCTTGCGCACAACGCGGGATTTTCCCCTGGTCTTAATTATTGATCAGGAGTGGATGCATGCAGCATACACCGTTGCCCCCCACCCACCCTGCTGGCCCATGGCCCAACCTTTATTGTCCTTACCCTTGGTCCATTGATTGTTGATTGATCGCCAGCAGATGGCACGCAGACATACGTTCAGATTGTAAACAAAGCTTGTTGTCTGGCTTGTCTAGTGAATAACATAACTGTGTAAAAATGCTGCGCTGCGAGCCCATCGTCTAATCGAAGTTTGCACCCGGGCCCATAAGGTCACCTTACGGTCGCCAAGCACTTGAACTTCAGCAGATACCAGTATACTACTAGTACAGGATTCAGCAGCCGCCAGTCAGTATACTACTGAATAGTAGTAGCAGTCCCGCCCCTCGTATCTCGTCGCAGTCGCGCAATCTCGTGTAGTATATACTGCCTGCAGCTTGCTGATAGTGCACCATTAGTACACCAACCAACAACAAATACTCATCGATTTGGTGATCATGGCCCAGGAAAGTGAGAACTCAGCAGTTACGAACTTCAGAGAATACCTCCGCTTCAAGACTGTCGAGCCCGATCCAGATTACGGTAAGTTGTTTAAGTCTTACACAGATCTAGTACGCGTACCGCTTAGTGTAGCCTTAAAATTATGGCCTAAAATTATATTGATATCTTTCATATTTTCCCTCTGTAAATTTATAGACTGTAACGTTAGGCCTAATTCACGAATTTAAAGAATTACAGACGGGCTCTGATTTGCTCGGGCCTGGCTCTCTTTGCTTCACCAATCATAGTCACAACTGTTCGTTTCTTGTTTGTTTCATCTCCATCTGAGAAGGCCGGTGGCTGGATAGCCCATATTCAGCTGCACAATAACTGGTCTTCCATGCCATGCATGGGGTCCATTTGGATGTGGGCGATGTATTTTTACATTTGTGGGCGTTTTTTAATGTGGGTTCAACATGGACCACTTCATACAACGGGTCAAATACCCTGCTCTGATGCTATGAATAAATGAAGCGGAAGCTTTTACGTGCATGAATACTAGTATGCCATGGCCACACAGGACCTCCATTTAATGTTCTATGATCATGATGATCCGATCGAGGGACAGAGTGTTTTGCCTCTTTAAATTTACTATCAAGAAATAACATGTTAGAGGGGAAGGTATGATATACACACAACATAACATTGCTCAGTGCAGTGGGACTCGGGAATCGAACCTGGGTCCCTTAGATCGTGAGGCAGACACGCTACTGACTGAGCTAACAAGTAACATTAGTAATGTGGTAAATGGAAATATGCTGTATGTTATTGTTGCGTCAATGCGTTGAGGCGCGTTGTGTCCATGCCAATGGCGCAGTGTGCGTGTGGTTGGCATGGGCACAACGCAACTTTTATTTTTCATGTGAATATAATGACGCAGATTTGATTGATTCTTGATTCTTCACTTTCACTTGAGAGAGAATGGACATACAAATGTATTCTCTATGAGCTCTGCTATGTTGAATAGTTAATAGGCCTGTATCTGTTATTCACTCTGTATTCGACATGTAGCTGAGGATAGTGCGGAGTTTAGACTGTCTATTTGATTTGCTCAATAAATCATTGCAATTTCAACTCATGGAGACTGGCATCGTCAGCGTCATCATTAACCCGGCTTACAACAAATGGTGTCAGGAGTGGGATGATGACAGCCTGGCGGATTGCGACGTTCTGACGGTTCATCGAGTTGAAGAACCCTGATCAACGAATAACAGCCTCGAGTATGACGGAAGAACGATCCGCGTTTCGCTCCGAGGAGACCTGCTGTTTTGACGACACTTTGGTAGCAGACAGGAGTATGCAGGAGTGATCTTGATGGTGTACGTTGATCAGCTCTGGTAGAGCAACGCTACTCTGTGAGGCAACTTCAAGATGATCAGGCTCGTCGGTAGCAGATTGAAGACTGGAGCAAATGGTGCATCGAGAGTTTGCCGTAGATGTCTATCAGCGCGAGTGTACCACAGGAGCAGCAGGACATCGATCAGGATGTGACGGTTGGAGCTGGCATCTCACGCACTGAACAAGTATTTGATAACTTTCGTTTAAACCGATTGGACTTCAGGCAGATTTTGACCTATGATGCCATTTGGGCATTACGTTTCATGTTTGAAAATGATGTGTCTTAATTGGTCAGTTTAACTGCGTAATTAGTCATGTGTGAACAGTTTGTTTATAAGGATGTGCAAAGTGATAATTGCTCTTCGTCATCATATCGACAGGCAATAGGGTTGTGTGTAAATCTCGCTCTAGGCCATGCTCAGATTGAAAAGTTTAGTGGGTATTGTGAAGATGGCACTGAAACACCTTTTTCTAACTGGATGGAAGGATTCAATTTTATTATTGAACCTTTCCATTTCAATGATGAGGAGAAGGCTTGGGTTTTGGTGAGCAACCTTACGGGGTCAGCAAGAGAGGAGATTCTTTATTGTCTGACGAGAAGCGGAGGAGTTTCACAGAGATTGTAAAAGCTCTCCGTCTGTGTTTTAGTCGAGAGAATTCTCACTATTTGCGATGCTTGTTCTATAATCGTGTTCAACATGATAGTGAAGACTTGGCAGACTTCAGTAGGGCTCTCATGCGTCTTTATGCCAAATTGGTAGATGCTGCAGACGATGAGAAGGAAGCTGCGGCTCTGAGGCAGCTTAGGGATGAAGCTCTGTCAAATCAGTTTGTCAGTGGAACACGGGATGAGAGAGAACGAATTTTGTTAAGGCGTTTGCACATGAGAAATAGGGGAGACCGATTTGAAGTGCTTAGGAGAGAAGCATTGTTAGTTCTCCGTGAAGACTGTATGCTTGAGGGAGATGGGCTGAAAACTGGGAGTGCTGATACTGGAACACAAGGAGTGTTCACTGACCCGGTTGCTCAGCAGCTAGATCTTTCCTCAGATACAGCTGGACAGGAGAAGGAGGATGCCATATCTACTCTTTTGAATGGGGGATCGCAGATTCTGGGTTGCGTTGAGGTAGATGAGAGTGGTGTAGAAATTGATGCTGGGGGACATGGACATGAGTCATGTGATGAACAGGTTGATGCAAAGGATTTAGATGCTGGGGTGCTTCTAATTGCAAAACCTGTTGGAGAGGGTACCAAGAGGGGTCCCGAATTATCACATGAAGGTCAGGATGTCCAGAAGCATGCAAAAGTGCAGCCACAAAGAACTAACGTAGCGCCAAAGGAGCGGTCAATTCCAAAAGGGGAGAATATTTCTCATGGTGACATTGTTGTCAATAATGTAACAACAAGGGAGGCATGCATACCCAACTGTAACATGTGGAAGCATGGATGTCATGTTCAGGGAACGGTATGGGGGCCCTGGGAGTCAAATTGGAGACCGGATTTAGGGTTGGTCGCTGCAGGTTAGAAATTCGCTGTCCGTTCATGGAATTTGTTGTGAGTTGATTCACTTACAGTGTATACGTTCATGACTGCAGCTGAAACTAATTGTGTACCATCTCAAGTAGCAATGGAATTAGGAACTATGCGCATTTAGAGATGCAATATCAATGCGAGAAATGATTATCAATGGGCAAGTCCAAGATAACACGCGCGTTACGTATGGGACATTCAGAGACTTTTATGACCTGAAAAATAGTGTTAATGGCCTTTGATCATATTGAAATTTATCATGGTGATTGATATCTAGGAGAAGTATAATCATGTAAAAAATTGAGAAAAATGACCTTGACAATCATATTCTAGAAGAGAAAATATGTGCCGTTACGTATGGGACCAGAAAAATTTTGTTTTTTTGAACATTTTTTTCAACCTCAAAACTCTCTGAAAGTATTTCATTCTACAACTTGTAACTCACTGTGATGAGAGTCACAACACTCAAGATTATCACAGGTAAGTTTCATGTCATTAGGCAAAAAGCTCTAATTACAGGTTCTAATTAAAGGCAGACATGACGTGTTACGTATGGGACAGTTACGTATGGGACACTTTGTCTTCCATTCATTTAGTGTGTGGAGAACCATGTTATTGGGTATTTTGCATAATTATTGAAGTAAAATCAGTTGAAACTACTCAAATATTGATCCAAATTGTCAAGGAAACAATGTTCCCAAAATATTCACCATCATAGTCATATTCAATCATATTTTTATATTTTTATGACCAACCTGAGTATGCATGCCCTTTGTCCCCCATTCGTTTAGTGTGTGGAGAACCATGTTTATGGGTATTTTGCAAAATAATTTTGCAAAATACCCATAAACAAATTTTTTGCATAATTATCGAGATGGAATCAGTTGAAATTACTCATATACTGATCCAGATTGTCAAGGGAACAATATCCCCCAAATATTTACCATCATTATCATATTCAATCATATTCTATATTTTTCATGACCAACCTGAGTATGTATGCCCTATTTTTATCAGGATAGTTACTACTAAAAAATTGAATAGTTTAAAGTGTTTACTTCCATTGATGAAGGGCAGTTTGCCATTTAGTTTCAATAAAAAAATAACTTGACACAAGAAATATTAATTTTAATAGATAAGCAATACCTGATGCGTGGAATTCTAATAATCGAGTAGATGTATGATGTCTGTCTAGCAGTCAGGTCATTGATTTGAGTCACACCTCAGTATGTATACCCATGAATTTTGTTGTGGCTACTATTGAAAACTGATAAGGACAATTTGTGTATCACTTGCAATAAAAATAAAATCATTTTACTTTTTTTTTTTTTGGATATCTCAACCGTTTCAAATTGGATCTCCATCAAATTAACTTTGAATTCCTCTAGTCTTAGAATTGTATGCTCTTTAGTAATTCATATTATTGGTTTCCAGTCATCTCATAAAATGTTGAAAACTGAATCCCCATTTCTACAAAAACTATACCATCCCTTTAATGCTGATTTTCATAAGTGTATTTTGCCATCTTCCCTTCCCCCTTTCTGAAAATTGTTCATTCAAGTACATGTATTGTTTCAAGTGTCTATACCTCAAAAAGTAGCTACAAAGATGGGATGCTTTCTTCAGGATGATTGACCATTTGTGTACTGAGAGACCTTCTCAGCCAGCTACATGCATTTACATGCAATATTATGAGGATGTCCCATACGTAACACATTTGTCCCATACGTAACATTATTTCAATGCCTAATAAAAAATACTTCTTTTACTGTTTTTTTCTTTTTTCTATGGTATTTAATTTCTCTAAACAATAAATTAGAACTTTCCAAAAGGGCATTCAAATAACCTTAGCAATTTCAGAAAAAACCTAAAAAAATGACCTCATTTTGTTACGTATGGGACATCTCATGATAGGACACGAGCTGATTTACATAATCATTTGCATAATCCCTAAATTTTCATACCAAGTTAAACTATTTGATGAACTTCTTATGTCCACATATTAATCAAATATCATTTGCTTTCTTTTGAATAAATATGAATTTTTATAAATGTCCCATACGTAACGCTGTGTTTGACATTTATGCGAATGAAGCCCTTGAAATTTGCATAAATTTACATTATATCATTTTTTCCTCCGTGGAAATCAAAACTTCAACTCATAAGCTTCAAAATGATACTAAATATGTCAATATTGAGCAAAGATGAAATTTTGCCTTCTGAGGGGACCTTATCTTGGACTTGCCCCAATATAATATGGTTGTTTTAATTGATATGTGATCGATAAGAAGTTTTTAATGAGATATTGGAATAGTGATATGAAAGTATTTGAAATCACTATTACGTGGAAAAACGAAGGAACTATAATAGCTATTGTTTTAATTGTTTTTTTGGCAACTGAACAACATGGCATTCTGACAATATTAGTGGTTGTTCAGTGAGTCAGAAACTTTTGATAATGAGAATAATTGGTCAAAAATTCATGCTTTGAATGATCCCTTAATTTGTGTGAAATTTTGTCAATGAGCAAATTGTCGACTGTGACGATATGACACATAAAGCGGGGAAGTTATCTTTATCATTCGCTTGCTAAAGCGGGGAAGCTCATATTTGTTATTAGTGAATTCTAACATTCCGTGACTTCACTTTGTTTTAACTGTTGCATTTCCTGATATGTGTTATATTGAGTAATTGAGAAATATTACTCTTAGAAAATAGATTATCATCATACAGGTCGTATGATATAATCGCGGGGAAGTTGTCGTGTTGTATGTACAATTTGCATAGTGTATTAAGAGACCTGTCTATGTTGTGCCTCGATATAAATCTTAATTGATATAGACATTAATGTATGGTTTTATATACGACGCAGAACATGTTCTGTTGCGGCACGTTTGACGTTATTCTGGGCTTATATAGACCATTTTCTCGGAGAATCTGTACATAACTGACAATGTGGAACAACTGAGCTTTACATTGAAGCGGAACTGAAGATGACGTATTGATGCGTTATTCTCTTGGCCCGAACCTTTATGCCATGTATCTGAATTTGTATGATTTACTGTAAATTTGGAAGGTTCAAGAGTTTCAGCTTTTGGCAGATTTCAAAAATAATGTTCGATTTTGTAGTATTTCCGCGTTTGTATATTTGACTGGAAAAGCGGGGAACACACGCTTTCCTGAAACATATTTTTGTAATTATCTACTGTTAATCCGCTCTGTGTGGAATTGCTGTAAAGTGTAATGATTTGATGTGAAGAGCGGGGAATTTTTCGTTATGTATTATTGTGTGTAATGGTATGAAAATAATATGATGTAATTGGGATTATATAACACATGGTTGTGTTATATAATCGCGGGGAAGTTTGTGGTAAATGGAAATATGCGGTATGTTATTGTTGCGTCAATGCGTTGAGGCGCGTTGTGTCCATGCCAATGGCGCAGTGTGCGTGTGGTTGGCATGGGCACAACGCAACTTTTATTTTTCATGTGAATATAATGACGCAGATTTGATTGATTCTTGATTCTTCACTTTCACTTGAGAGAGAATGGACATACAAATGTATTCTCTATGAGCTCTGCTATGTTGAATAGTTAATAGGCCTGTATCTGTTATTCACTCTGTATTCGACATGTAGCTGAGGATAGTGCGGAGTTTAGACTGTCTATTTGATTTGCTCAATAAATCATTGCAATTTCAACTCATGGAGACTGGCATCGTCAGCGTCATCATTAACCCGGCTTACAACAGTAACAAACTCACCGCTGATGAAGAACGATCCCAGGACCGAGCAGATAAAGGCCAAGCTACATCATGTACTCAGCAATATACCAGAGATGCCAAGTTCAAAAAACTTTTATGCGTGAGATTTTTATGACTCGGCGTCTCGGCGCTCGCGCGCATGCGCACGTGAACGAGGAGGGTGTCTCCCTCCCATGATAAGGAGCTTTTTTAAATTATTAGCTCTTAATGATGCGATCGGGTGCATACTTAAGTGACTATTTTTTACTAATTTTGAAAGGCAAAAGGGAAATATACCTTCAATTGCAACTATCACTCTAATCCTTTGAGCTATGCTCCTTATTTTTGGCCCAAATTGCAGACTTCACCAGATGTGTGAGAAAAATGGGTGCCATGCGTGAGATCGTGAGACAGACCCTAAATGCTTGAGTCTCACGCAGAATGCGTGAGACTTGGTAGCTCTGATATACTCTACATCTTTTTGTAAAATTAAATGGTCTGGATAGTATAAATTCCATGTTGTTTTTATTGACTTTATAGAAGGGATCTGTGTAGTAGACCTACCCATGGTGTCAAGATAGCCTTTCATGAAGGCCTTTTCAAAATGATCATTTACTTTACTCGGATTTACTTGGATGTAGAGACTTAAAGCGTTGCTTATTTGCCCCTCCAGGTTTTGCTATCCCTCTGATAAAGGCTGTACTTTTAGGGATGGCTGTTCCAGTGTTTTTCAAGGAGAGATTTGAATTGATTAACACTTGTTGCTCTGACAGCTGCGTCTGGCAGGGAGTTCCAGTTGTTTCACAACTGCGAACAGAGAAGGTCTTTTGGCGCATCATATATTTGGATCTGGGTTTTCTGACTTTCATGCAGTGGCCTCTGGTTCCGGAGCTATCTACCAATTGAAAAAATTCGTGTACATCAAGGTCGTCAATCCCGTTCATGATCTTACAGATTTGTAGAACCTGTGTTCTTTGTCTCCTGTACGCAATAGTCTCCAAACCCAGGGCTTTTAGTCTGTCTAGATATTCCAGGTGGCGAAGATGTGGAAGTTGACGTGTGGCTCTTTGTTGCACTTTCTCTAACAAATCCTCATCTTTTTTAAACATTGGACACCATACCGAGTTGCAATATTCTAGTGTGGGTCTGATTTCGTAACAAACTGACAATGACTGATTCTGTAACGAAATAGGCCATGCGACACTTGGTGCCCCATACATAACTGCGGTCTTTGTCCAGATTGTACCACCTTCATGAATTTTCATTTTCCTGTATGTCTGTGTAGCTCTACTTGGTAGTTTGCATGTGTAGGCCCTATAGTACAAATATGTAATATCCCCATACTATATCCTGATAGATTACATTTGTATACTGAAACCTATATGTATGGAAAAATATCATTGCCATGAATACAGTATGTCAAATAATTTAGGTAAGAATAGGATTAGGAGTTGATGACATAAATAATTCAGCAATTTTTAACCCATTGAGGATGGTTTGATTTTGATATATAATGTACACCACTCATTTCCCTTAGGCACTTGTCCGAGTATACTCAGGACTTCGGTTAAAAGTTCTCTGACTTCTTTTCTGTTTTCTGCCCAAATGAAGATGGAGCGAATTCATTTCTTAAACGGATGGCAGGAGAGCTGGGGCTTCCAGTGCAGTTTGTTGAGGTGGGTGGCAAAAGGTTGTTATGGTAATACAACTGTATGATAATTTTTTACTGTTAGGTAGAAAGGAAGATATCCCAGAACCGAATCCTGCAGAATGTGTATATGAAGAGTTTGTTCGCAAAAACCGATAAGTCCATATTTGCCAAATGGAGATATTTGTGTTTAAAGGTCAAGAAAAATAAAGAAAATAATAAGAAAAATTTTGCTTCTTTTGACCATAACTTCAAAAATGTACCTTTATATGTAGTGACCAATATATCATTTAAAAGGTATTATTTTGTACTTTATGACAGAGACCGTACTTCAAGATCTTCAAAAATGGACTCATCGGTTATTGCGAACAAACTCTTCATATACATATATATATATATTCTTTCTTTTTTTTTTTTCGTTTAGAAGATAATGATAGGCAACTACAAATGTACATCACTTTATTCTCGATGAAAGCCATTGCTTTAAGAATAGTTTAAGATTGAGTTGATTTGTCATGAGCTTATTATCTTTGATGTCATGTCAAAAATTGTATTCAGTTTTGATAAAATCTGTTCTATTCTGATCATCTAATTGACTTTCCATTCAAGTCACCTTCAAGAGGACATGAGGTTGCAATTGTAAGCCCTGAATAAGTCTGCAATACATGTTGAGGTATCATTTGTATTACATTATCCCATTGCCTTCACTACTCCAACAGGTATGAGTGTCAAAGGAATATACCAGTAATGTTGTGTCTGCGAATGATTGAAAGTATGTAATAATCCCTATCATCTATGCAACTGTAGGTTGAAGTCTATCTACATATAACATGATCTCACCTCTATTATCCAGGTTCATCCAGGCAAGACAATTGTCATCATAACATGGGAAGGAACAGACCCATCCCTAAAGAGCATTGTTCTCAACTCTCACATTGATGTGGTGCCTGTCTTCCCTGTGAGTTTACTGAGTCACAAAATTATTTCATAGTACATTGTTCTATCAAGTTTGAACAAAGAACTAATGGAAGTTCCTGGGGATGGGGATGACATGGTTACGATCTGCATTGCTTCTTATTTTCTATGTTGTTGTTTTTTTTTCCTTCATCATCTTCTACTTTTTCTTCTTTGTCTTCTTTTGGATCTTGTCTTCACCATCTTCTTCTCCTTTCTCCAGCTTTCTTCTCTTTCTCCCCTTCTTTTTCTGCACCTTCTTTTAGAAATGTGCTATTGGAAATAAAGTCTCATTTGAAATTCTTTTGTTTAGCTTTTGACAAGACGGATGGTTATCATGGGAATGATCCTATGACATAGAAAGTGTGTTCAACTTTATGAGTAAAGGAGAAATGTTTGGAGGATGTGGGTTTGTCTTGATCATTGACTTTGTGCCATGCCAATGTCTACCTGGCCTTGATACACTTAGACTGTTTGTGTGACCTTTGTTTGCAAGGTTAAATACATTGAATGTACTTTTATTGGCTGAATTAGTCAATATTGCTGGTAATATGACTTACTGTATTAAAAAGTGGATATTTTTACGAGACTAATTTTGCGCTTGGCCGTGTGAGAAGAGTTTCGCATGTTTTTAATTCCGTGGAATCAAGACTTCAATGTACTGGAACATATGACATGCAAAAATCTTCACATGCTTTTATTTTCGCGCAAGCTTCTGGTTGTGCAAAATGAGCGAAAATTTCAACACTGCAAAAATTTCCACTTTTACAGTAATGGTATTACAAGAGATTAAAGAAGAATAACCTCAAAACAAAGTCATAAACTAATGCCAATGTCTACTCTTTTAATCTATTACCTTTAACCCTGTGATGACGGGCTGATATTGCTACAAGTCAGTACAACGTGCATTTCCCATAGACACCTGCCCAAATAGACTTGGGACTCTTCCTCAACGGATTTTAAAGTGTTTTGCCTGGGCCCATTGACAAGTTATGATGTACTGTGTAGAACTGTGTGCCAAGGTGATTGATATGCCTTAACCAGTACAGATGTATACAACCATGCAGGTGCACACATCATAGAATAAATTAGACTCTAAAATGGATTACTATCACCTCTTAAAGGTATTATGATATATTTTAAATTCCCTTGAAGATGATATTCCCAGAAACATAATAATCCCACCCACTTTTTTGTGATATGACAATCCATTATAAGTACATATTATTATAATTGTTTTGGTGTGAGTTATCATGGTTGCCCTATGAGTCACCCTATTGATATTTCAGTCAGGAGTGATACTCAGTGTGTAGGGAGTCATTGTCTTTTTTCCTGCAAAGAGATAACATTTTGACCCATGTGATGTAGATAAGATGTCATAAGTTGACCTGTATGAGTTGATCTCCTCCAAGTCAAGGACTGACCAAGTGTATACATGGTCATAACAGTCCAGACTTTGTTCCTTTGTTTCAATGGATTTATTGGTAGTTGATTTCCGTGGGCATTTTTTTTTTCTAATTATCAAAGCACCATTTCATTGAACATAGAGTACAATTTAATTGAATTTTCTGTGTGATTTACAGGTAAGTATGACCTTTTGTCTTGTGGCCAATTTTTCTGGAATGGTAATGTGCCAAAAACAAGATTTAGAGTTAGAATTACAGTGATTGAGTACACCAAAGTACTGTAAAACAAAAAACATTTACAGCATAAAACTTTTGCAAATTGGAAATTACTCACTCACCATGAAATTTTCATGAATTGCTGACCATGAAAAAATTACAGGTATACTACATAAGCATGCATTATGCAGACAAAAAACTTTTGTGCACATTTCAGTTTCCTGAGTCTTAGCTCTGTGCAAAATTTGCAAAAGTTTCATGCATGTGAAAAATTCTGGTTCTGCAGTAGTTTCATGATACATAACACTTTTACTCTCTTTCATTAGGAACCATGTTTATTGCAAGCAGTGTAGCGATATGATTTTGACCCATCAGATTCCAGTAACCATATTCCTGTAGTTTGGTTTTGGATCTATATTATAATCATTGTATGTTTTTTCGCCAGTATTCTGTAAGGTAGAGTAGAAGCTTCTCTTTTATTGGAATCCTGTTTTGGTCATATTCATACTATTGCTCATTTAAGTTGTAGAAAATCATAAAATTTTCAAACTGATCCTAAAACTAGAAACATATTTTAGAAAGCTATAGTTTATGTTGCTATGCCATAAAAGAAAAACTTCTTTTGATTTTGTGCTGATATAACCAATTGTCCATATCTATTGATTCTTTCTCCAATTGAAGGTGCAACTCAGTAGTTGCACAGTTAATATGATAAGACAATGATTTGTGCAACAAAATTCCCCAAGGACTTAATGGGTTTAAAATACACATTTATGTATTGTGATATGGGGATTCTTGTTTTTACCTTGCAGGAGCACTGGATATGCGATCCATTTGAGGCGAAGAAACTGGAAAATGGCGATATCGTCGCCAGAGGAACTCAGGTAAGGGCCACTGTAGAGAGTCTCCTATGTCTGTAACCATAGCAACCAGTTGGGGCAATCCTTCAAAGATGCTAGGCTATGTGTTTCAAGGGTGTGTACAGTTCTGGTCGAGGTGAGGATTTAGCTTTTAACATTTTGTGAGATATTCAGAAACCACTCTATGAGATGTCAAAGAGCATGTAATTCTAAAGGGTATCAAAAGTTTATTTGATGAAAACCGGTTTTGAAATGGCTGAGATATCAAAAAACAAGCTGAAACAAAGAGATCATAATAAAGTTGTGGCATGTCGCCTTTTATTATTATCACTTTTTTGGATATCTCAGCCATTTCAAAACCGATTTTCATCAAATGAACATTAAATCCTTCTTAAAATTACATGCTCTTTCATATTTCATACGAGGTTTCTCATTATCTCACTTAGAAATGTTCAAAACATGAATCCCTTACCTCAACCAGTACTGTACAGTCCCTTTCATGTTACTGTGTAAAGTGGGTATCTTGTTGGCTTAGAGACTATAGGTAGCAACCTGGTGGTGACTTGAGTCTCGCTGTTCACGGAATAGTCGCGGAGATGTCTTTGTGACATCTCTTGGAGACTAGCCTGGTCTGCAGGGAGTTCGGAGAGAATCAAACATGTTTGATTTTTGTGAGAGACTTTTTCCAGTCTCCAGCTGGTCTTGGAGACATCTCCACAATGTCTCCTTAGTCACACCCAAGTCATGGAGACTAATTTTCTCAGGGTGGTCCCGAGATGTCTTTGCAACTTTGCAGAGACTCATTTGCTACCTACCAGAGATTTCTTGGAGACGTCGCGGCGACGTCTCTGTGACTTTCAGATGAATAGATTTGGAAATGTCTCTGAAGCTGCCCAAGGTCCTGTTTCATAAAGCTTGTTATCAGTAACAACTGCCACATTTTTATGACAAATTTGCTCTTAGTCAATCAGATGCAAGGATTTCAGTAGCTTATGGCAACTATTGTAACTTGTTATTCACAACAAGTTTTCGTGGGGGCCTTGGAGTCGCCTTCTTGGTGAGAGCGCAAGCCATTTTGTTGGTTTTTCAAGTCACATGAGTCACGGCGATGTCCCCTCCAGTAGGATAGGCCCTTCAGATAGTGTCAAAACAGTTGGTGCAACATCTTCCTCATTCTCTCATCTCTCACCCTTGCAAGGAGAATTGACCCAGTAATCATACAAGTGAATAGAATTGGATTTGTTATGTGTCAGCATTTTCAAGGGCTGAAAATGTTTCATAGACTGAAACAGACAGATGTTTGGATCCTCTCTTCTGATAAAGATTATATTATTCATATCTACATCAAGTTTCTCTTCTACCAGTTTCTTTTCAAGGCCAAACTTGCATGCGTATTTGTAATATCAAATTTGAATGATTAATTGTATTGTGCACTGTAGGTCAGGCCAGGGTTGATAAGATCATGACAGTCAATATCTGTTGTCCATCGCTTTTTTGTTATTTATTGATAACCTTACCCCTTGAGAAGACTGAGTTTTATTTTGCCTTGATATCTAAAGGGAGGATAGTGCACTTAATGTTGATAACATTGTCAGTGCAGCTAACAGCCTCATACCAGAAACCAAAATGGTGGCAAGTATGAAGTGTAACTGTGGAACACAGGAAGGAGCCCCTGGCATGCAAGGGCATGGTGCTAAACTTATGAACTTGTTGATAATCAGCATGAAACACATGGAAGAATGGGGAACGTCTGCCAAGCCTTTGGAAACCAACATTCTCTGACTTCCGTGGGAGGTATGGAGGCACGACTATCCTGTTTTTACCTCAGAGAATAGACCTACAGTGGGCTGACCTGGTGTACTGGGGAAGGCTCAATCTTCTGCACCTAACTGCTGTTCAAACTATGGGGAAAATGAGCAATCAGAGCAAGGAGCCCCTTTTGCACAATAGTGCACCATGCTCCACTAGGCTTACCTAGTATACCAGGAAATAATGAGTGCATTATCAAACACAGGAACAAGCTCCTTGCATGCAAGCACATACACAATGCTGGTTTTTTTAAACTGTTGATATTATCTTGATACAGATCAAAGAGTGGATTAATCCTGCTATAAGCCATAAAGCTCAACATTTCTTTCACTTTCTTTGGTGAGAATATGTTGACTGTTGGCTCTATTGCATTAAACTTCAGAGGATCGTCCTACAATTGGCTGACCTGGTACACAGGGAAAGGATGTGCTGATTGCTGTTCAAACTTTGTGGGTGAAGTTTCAACATAGGAACTAGCTCCCTACACCTTAAGTACCCAGTAGCACTTTGTTGTTGTTTTTTTAAATCTACTGAAACCATCATAAAACAGATCAATGGTTCAGGCAGTGCTTCCAAACTTTTCAGAATTCAGTATCCCTTTTATATTCCTAGTGAGATGGTCGGGCAAGTAGCTGCTTATTTTATAATAAAAGGAGGAATTTGCCTATTATGCAAAAGACAAATAACCCAGTGAACAGAGCACTGATACCAAGGCTACCATATGTGCGTGAGTGCTGTTCAAACTGTGTGGGTAAAGTTCAAATACAGGAACAAGTACTGTGGCGAACATAATAAGCAAAACAAACAACATTTAGTATAAGCAAATAATGCTTTAATAGTTTCATGACCTGCTGATACCTTTGTGACTCAGATCAAAGATTGGGTACTTCTGCCAAGCCATAGGAGGGCAACTGCGACAGTCTCGTCTATGCCTCTGAGGATTGACTGACTGTGGGATGACCTCGTCAATCTCAGAAGGGGATGTGTGCTGGGCTGCCGTTCAAACAGCATAGGAACCAAGATAAAGTCTGGGCCAGTTAGCCCCATTGTTTGGGGCAGCTGACTCCATGATGAACTCTAACTAAAGATGTTCTTTTTACTTTCTATTCAAAAACCAACACTCCGTGCAGTGTTACAACAACAGATGTTTCGAGGGAAGCCTTAGATCACTCATTTTCCAGGTCCTGTCTTCTCTTGGGTCCGTCTTGTTTGTTTGGCTAGTCATGGTTTCACATGAGTGTGCCATTTTTCTGTCACATGAATCTCTTCCATATTGTGATAATGTCATGAATATCATATATATATATATATATATATATATATATATATATATATGTATATATATATATATATATATATATATGGGCTCTGACATGAGAAAAGGGCCCTTAGCGCTGTAGCGCACAAATGCCATGACAAACCAATACGTGCGCAAAAAAAAAAAAAATCAACTACTCTGCAAAAGTGGATATTTTTGCGCAACTAATTTTTCGCGCTTGGCCGGGTAAGAAGAGTTTCGTGTGTTTTTAATTCCGCGGAATAAAGACATGACGCACAGAAACATATGGCTAGCAAAAATATTCGCGTGCTTTTATTTTCGCGGTAGTTTCTGGTTGCGCGAAATGCGCGAAAATTTCCACTTTTACAGGAGTAGCTAGCTGTGTGCAAATGCATAGGAGCATCAAAAGTGGCAGTATTTGGGCAGAACATCCTCTTTTAATCATCATAATTTAGGCACTAAGGAGTAGAATTTCAGAAAACGGTTTGCATATATATATCTAAATACGTCAAAATTCATTCTACAATGTGGTGGTAAAAACTCAATTTCGGTATTTTATGCTCTAAGGGCTCTTTTCTCGTATCATGGCCCATATATATACCGGTATAAATTATACTAGGTGTTACAAAAAAACATTTCCCCACTTTTGATCCTTAATAATTCGAAAACTAGATATCATATAACATTATCATTGATATGAGTAATTGCTGAGAAGTGTACAGTTTTTTTGGAGGTGCTTTGAATAGGAGAGCGTGAATCAGTTTCATTAAATCCATGATTAATGTTAAAGTTAAGTTCCAGATTTTGGCCAAATTTGTACCCTCTGTACAAAAACTGAACTTTACACAGGAACCAATGATGTGTATGTGAGTGTGTGCTTACAATGACCCTGAATAATAGACATGAATACCACGAATACCACCTTTTCAGAGTTCTGCTGACTAGGCTTCTGTTTTCTTGCTCCAAGGCACATGAATGCCTTATTAATAATTCATGAATGATTGCCCTGGGCACTGCTAGTCTGAATTCATGGTGATGGGTAAAATGCATACATTGCACATGAAAGAAGTAAGCACATGTTTTCATGTGCTTGCATACACTACATTTCAGGATGAATATAGACTAGCTGTGATAGTGAAATTTTTCATGAATATGTAATAGAGCATTCAAACCCTGGCCATTGTTCAGGACCATTGTCTGGGTGTTAATCACACACTCCCATACACACCAATTGACCCCTGTGCAAAATAAAAATTTTGTACAGAGGGTTGAAAATAGAGCAAACTCTGAAACCTAACTTAAAAAGAAATCCTGAATTTCATGAAACTGATTTATGCTTTCATTTTCAAATTACCTCCAACAAAATTGTACACTATTCAGCTGTTGCCCATATATAGATAGATAGGTAGATATAGATAGATAGATAGATAGATAGATAGATAGATAGATAGATAGATAGATAGATAGATAACAGGCAGGATTTCTTTATTAAATTGATAACAGTGGATAGTATACGAATACAAGACCTTTCGAGGGTTTGGCAAAAACCATTAGTTAATGAAGAGGCAGAGATAGTAACTTTCCAGAGGGCAAGTTTTCAACAAGTTTACTTACTATATCTGAGACTTTGCCGATGGTATAGTCAATTTGTTATAACGTACAATGATAAAGTGAAATATAAGTTACCACTTATACCTCTGAATGCTCATAGCTTCCTAGAGCGAAGAGAGACATATTTGTCGTATATCCCTCATGAGCATCTGAAATGCCTTTGTAGGCTAATTCACAAATCCTGCATTGTTTTCTTGCTGTAGTGTTCACCATTTTGGTTCTGAGCTCCAGTGTAGAACTGTGAGAGGAGGTCTATAGGGCTTTATTATCCAGGTCATCATCAACTTTGGCTTTTATTTCCTTACAAAATCATGAATGCAGAAATCCTGTATCTGAATAGTTTCTCTGTGTTTTTCCTGTCGTTTCTTTTGTTGAATTTAATAATTCTTCCACATTTCGTAGGTCAAAACGAGGATAGTTGTCAGCCATTTCACCGCTCTCACTACTGGAAGCGGCCATTTTGTCGATTGAGCTGGATTGTATTGCTCGCGCGCTGTGCCGGCGCATGCTAGCGCCCTGCAAAAGTGTAAGAAATGTAGATATTGATTTCAGCATCAGTGATCATGGGGTAATCTTGGATTCCAAAATGTACTACCAGTATATTATGACAAAAAGGATATCATCTCTCACTCTCATAAATTTCTAGTGAAACCCTCCCTTTTTCATGCTCTGTACAATCATAATACCAAACATTGCACATGAGGGGTATGATATCAAAGTATTTGATTGATGAAACTGGCAAGGAGATTTGAGCTTATGAGCCTTTTGAGGTTGAGCTTGTAGCACAGATGAGTCTCAATGGCCTTGTAGAGTAGTTGTGTGCATGCCTGAGTAATATCACTGGTTCTAAAGGTATCATAATTTGTCACCAGCATGAAAAAAAAAAGACAATTTGAGAAGGGTTAATAGTTTTTATAACTATTTTTTTTTCTTCGTCAGTGGTGTAAGAACAGAAGACTCAATGATTCGTTCTAACAGCAAAAATTGTATTTTTCATTCCCCCTCTGCATCCCAGGATATGAAGTGTGTTGGAATTCAGTAAGTATATTCACAGCTTGACTTCTTTGTGATGGCACTTTAATATTCCCAAAGTAGTGTCATCAAATGGTTCTTATCTGAAATGCAGTGGTACTCTCATAACTTAAAATCATAATTATGTTTCTGACAGTACTACATGGCAGGAAATCATATTTCATACTTTTTTTGTGCTTTGATTTGATAAGATTTATTGAGCAAAGTTCTAAACAATATATCCACAGACATAAGTTGATACATGACTTGAAATAAGATTTGTGACCCTTCAAGTCAAAAGAAGCTACAAATTACTGGCACCATAATCAGAAAAAAATCAGAAAAAATCAGATTTTAGTCGAGGTACCAAGAAAAGTTCAACATTAGTTCTTTAGAATCTGTAGAATCTTTAGAATTTTGTCTACTATTAGCTAAAATTTCAAGACGTGTATACTAGAAAAGTGTGAATTATAATTTGTCAAAGGCATTTTTTTTTTTGCCTTGTCCATTTGGGTTTCATAGCCTGAGCAAGGGCTTTGTGCTGTGAGTTCATAAGCTCCACGCATACAAACTTCTTGAAGCTGATTGCCCAGCTAACAATTGGGTGTTTTTCTGAACGTTCTTGAAACATTCCAGATTCATTAATTGGACAGTTTGTCAAAACATTTTCAGAATGTCTTTTTGTGGAAGGTTTTTGACGTATTTGAAATGTTCAAATGGATGTTAAAAAGAAAAAACAGTAAAAAACCTTTCAACATTTTTAAGAACCTGCTGAGAACCTTTTGGACATTATAGATGTCAGAAAAGCTTTTAAGAATATTCAAAATGTTCTGTGGACATTCTGTGGATGACCAGAAAACCTTTAAAAACTGCCTAGAATGTTCAAAAAAAGTTTTATTAATAGAGGTTTTAAAAAGTCTTATGACCCTTTCCAGAATGTTTAGAGAACATTTCATATTCGTCTAGAACGTTCAGAAAACCTTGTATGAACATCTAATGTGTATTTTTTATTGGGCATTAAAAAAAAGTATAGTTCGTCGGGTGCCCGTGCATTGGCCGTTAATGCAATACAATTTGTATTGCGTTAACGGCCAATGCACAGGCACCCGACGAGTTATACGTTTATACAGGCACAACCTTGAAACTAATGTACCCTAATCCTAATCCTATATAATCTTATCGTACTCTGTTCCTAATGTCCTACCAACTATACCTGCTACATCCTATTCCCAGTTGATGTGTTTGTGTCACATTCTTTTAAATACTAGCAAAAATGTTGTAATGCGTGAAGACATGGTTACTAAAATTGAATCACACATACCTTAATTAGGCCTACTATGATATGAAAATACCTCTTCATAACAGATTTTGAAATTTTGAATAACTGAACAATAACATAACTACAATTTCTAACACAGTTCAAAAGTTTGAACTCAACATATATCTTTAGATTTCAGTGTCTTTATCTATTTTCACTAGTTTTCAAATTTTAGATTTTCTTACGTGAATTTCCATAAATATGCCTGAATATTCATGACATAAATCGAACCAATGACGAAGACATAGTGGACCTAACAAAAACATTCTTTTTTAATCCATTAAAGGTGAAGACATAGCAGTCTTAATAAAAAACTATTTTTGGACGTTCATAAATGATGAACATGTAGCAGACATAATAAAAACATTTTGTAATGTCCACTGACGTTTTTAAAACGTTTTCCAAAAAACCTGTGCTTTGCAGTAAATGCTAAGTCCAAACTTTGACGCTATATGTACATTTTAAAAACGTCCATATTAGACGAAGATGTACCTCAAGAAACCTCAAAGAAAAATTTGAGGAAACATTCTGAAAATGTTATGTGTTTGCTGGTTTGGCTGGTGATTACGTATCCCCTCAAATTGTTCATAGACCAAGTTCAAGTCAAAGATATGATAGATTGTAAACTTGAGTGATAGATTATTTCTGTTGAAGAGAGTCGTGGATTGCAGAATGGTTACAGTTAACAAGAGATATAGCATCTCCCTTGTCAGCTGACCAGACCTGATCCCCATGGTGCAACAGCTGGAAATGTGTGACTGTAGGTGTACATGCATCATTTTCGACATTTTTACTCTCAGTTAATATGATTTTATTGAATATCTGTATAAATAAATGCATGAACACAAATTAAGTATACTTTCTTAGAGTATGTAATTATGATCATGATTTAATCTTTGAAAAAAAAAAAGTGCCAGTAGTTTTTAGTTAGGATTGCATGTGACTACCATCTTGAAGATGGTCTGGAAATCAGTTGATTTTTACACTTAACAATAAAACAAAATTTGACTGTTTGATTTATTTATTAAAGGCCTCAGCAGTAAACTCAAGGATCATAGGATTTTAATATCATTATGTTTAATGAATACAGTATGTCCTTTTTTCCCAGCAATTTGAATATATAGTTGTTTTTTATGTATTTCACCACAGTGATCTTCCATGTTGCATTTGCATGACTTTTATGGTTTATCTTACAATGGAGAAACTGAAATTACATACATAATCATTGCTCTGGAATTCCCTAGGTACATAGAAGCCATAAGAAGACTGATCAAGAAAGGAGTGCGACTGCTGCGAACTATTCACATGACATTTGTACCAGGTATCAAAGAGACCTTAAAGGCAGAAACTGTCTTTCATGACATTATTTCCAGTCTGTAATTCATTTGTAAATATTATTGATATACAGTGGAAACTCGATATAACGAGATGGACGGGACCGAGTCATTTTCCTCGTTATAGCCGATATCTCGTTATATCAGTAGGCATAAAAGAAGGCATAAAATAATGACATTAATTTGCACATGTGGGACTACCCATCATATTTCAATCAATACTGAAAACTTGATATTGTGTGTGAGGGAATTACTCACCTTTATGGGTAAGAAGATGTTTTTGCCAAGGAAATCCAATATCAAGAATGTGTTTCTTATTAATTGTAGATGTTTGAATTTGTAAATTTATATAGCTTGCGATTGTATCAAGATCGTCTGTGGATTGGTATGTGCATGGTTATCGTATGGGTGTGTGTTGTGTGGAAAGCTTGAATATGGTCTGCACAATGCTGTGTGTGTATGTGACACATTCTGTTTGTACATTATGACTGCGTGTGTGTGAAGACGGGGAATTCCCTAAGTAGAAGGCCAATCACAGCATCAGATTGCCTCACACCTGCTAAACGTCATGATCGATGTCATGTATACATATGGCCGTCCCACCACATTTTCTGCATGTATCAGTGTGCGTGCACACACACACTTCACACGTACAACATGCAGTGCTAGCTGGAGTGCATTGAAGAAAATGATTATGTGTGTACAAGACAGTTTTTGGCGCATCAAGCTTTACAATCTCGGAAGATGATAGCACAGGCGAAGTAAAGCTTTACCGAAGGCATTTTGCTTTACCTCGCTATAGCAGGTTTGATTTACTATGTTTTTCTTTGTTTGGAAGTCACAAAATTTATCTCGTTATAGCAGTTATTTCGTTATAGCCGATCTCGCTATAAGAGTAGCATTTTACATAGACTTGTGTGGAAGGAAATTTGGGACCGAGAAAATTTCCTCGTTATAACCGATATCTCGTTATAGCAGTGTTCGTTATACCGAGTTTCCCCTGTACCTTGCAGGACACAATTCATCATATAAAAGTTGTCCTCTTATGATTTGATTATTATACAAAGATTCAATATTCATTCAGTAGAAAATTATTTTAAAGAGAAGTATAACCAGAGGTCTCACATATGAAAAGGGAATCAGACAGACCAAGGGAATACTTTCCCCTTCAAAAAGAAGAAGAAGAAGAAGAAGAAGAAGAAGAAGAAGAAGAAGAAGAAGAAGAAGAAGAAGAAATAACAATAGTTACAGAAAAAAAAGTCATTAAGAATTAGATCTTATTTTCTGTGGAATCGTTGCTGTTGTTTGGGGGGGGGGGGGGGGTCTGGGTCACGATGACATTGGCACAATACAGCACTTTAGTACCAGCACTTCTATAGTAATACAATATTCACATTTGAGGGGTTTAAACTGACTTTTGTGTACATCCTCCATGCAGTGTCTTTGTATGAGTTTTTATACTTGGTGACTGGAGCTTTGCTTTCACTTCACTGCAGATGAAGAGATTGGAGGTTTCCTGGGCATGCAGCTTTTTGTCAAGACACCGGAGTTTAAAGCCCTCAATATGGGCTTTGGCTTGGATGAAGGTTAGCAACAGAAAAAAAAACCAAAAAAACTTTGATATTTACATTGAATGAGAAAATAAAAAACATGAGAATGTATACATGTAGATGCTTTCGAAACCCTTAGCCTGTCAACATTCTTGTTTCTGCCTACTTTGAATAATACACAAAAAGAGGGAATAGCACACCAATTTTGCTTTTGATAAGGATGAGAATCTTTAGAAGTTCTGTGTTAAGGATTATACCTCATATATTTTTGTATGAACATATTAAAGTATTTATCTACAATGTATCATATGTCAGGCGTCATATCCACTAGACTACCAAGCTTTTGCCTGATAGCCAGTGATGGTTCTAATCCCTTGTAGCAGCAGGTACCTTGAACCTTGAACCTTGAACCTTGAACCTTAAACCTTGAATGAGTACTCTCCCAAAAAGCGAAGATGCTGTCCTGGAGAGGGATGTGCTGTGCAGCGTGCTGTGGCATGTGCCTGTGGTGATTTGAGCTCAGGTGCATCTTTATACAGCATATTCATCCAAATTAATGATTCTTGCATCAATTTGTTTTATTTGTCATGTTGTGACTCACTTCCTTGACTCATTCTTCATTCATTTGTTAGGTTTGGCAAATCCTACAGACAAGTTCACCTTATTCTATGGGGAACGAGCTACCTGGTGTAAGTAAAGAACATATCTATTGAAGTTTTATGGGATATTAAGAGATTGAATAAAGTACAAGCTGTTTGTTAATATATTCATTATGCATATGAGTTGTTACATCAATCTACTTTTCCTTCGATGGACTTATCTAAGCACAGAGAGACTTGATGATCACTTCTGGAAAACTTTAAATGGTGAAGTGTTAGCGATGTAGAGATTTTCATGCATTTTGTGCAACATGAATCTTACACAGAAATAGAAAGATGCAAACCTTTTGTTCATTGTATGTAATACTAGTTTATGTTTTGATTCTGGAGAATCAAAAATACACAAAATTTATTGTACAAAAATTACTCACTCCAAAAATTTCTGCTTTGAAAATATTATAATGAATACTTTTATGAATACTTTTGTGTAGGCTAATAGTCAAACTCCAGTGGTGCACAATGAGATTACCTGCATATTAGAGATCTGAAAAAGAATTGCAGCCATACTTGTGCATACAAACATACTATCCATCATGATATAGAGTGTGATGAAAGGATATTTTTGACTACTAGTGACAAATTGCCATGCTGCAAGCTTTACCATGAAGAGAACATGGCAATCACCATATTGTTCAATGAAATGTTGTCTCAAGTTACACATGCTGTAGTCTGCTCATGATAAATAGTTAGTAGTTGTGAAGTTTCAAAGTTCATACTTTCAGATAATGATTTCTTGATATTAGATTATAAGTGTGAATGAATGCTTCCAACATGATTTTTTTTCTTCCAAAGCAGTTATTGTTAGACAGAATGTGATGGATAAATGAATTAGAATTTTTAAAAAAAAATATTCACATGATTGGAATACTTGATAGACAAGAAGATATAAATGATGACTTTGTTGACCTTTGTTGATTGATTTGTTGACTACAATGACTTTGAACAATACTTTCTTGTTTCAATATAGGGATTGATGTTGTATGCACCGGAGACCCTGGTCATGCCCTCATGTTTGTTGAAAACACTGCTGCAGACAAGGCTGTGAGTCTAACTCCCAGAATTTTCTTGCATAATTTTACTTGTATAATTTTACTTGTATATGCATTTCTACCCACCTCAAACGGCAGAAGCTAAGATTTATTCAGTTTATATTGGACAGCTACTTTTTAGTTTGGCATATTATTCATCAGAGATTTTAAGCAGAGAATCTTGCTACTGAAATTTCCTCTGGCAGTTATTACATCTATGTGTCCACCTGCCAAAAATTTTGATTATATCTATTTCTTTTATAGAAAGATGTGTAAATTCTGATTAGCTTCATTTACTGTAAACTCGTTCTACATGTTTGTAATAGTGAAATCAGTACTGTTGCCTTCTTTCTTAACATTCTTTATTCATAAAGTTATATGAAGAATGAAGATTTATCTGTATCAGTGACTTTCACTGCTTCCGTGGTTTGTCAGTTTTTTGTAGTTGTTTCTAATTTGAAGTTGTACATGATTTTTTCACCTTTATCCCAAATCCATCATGGTTTTCAGCGCAGAGTAATGGATGCCTTCCTTGATTTCAGAAATGAGGAGAAAAAGAGGTGAGTAAAAATCCATTCAATTCAGTTCAGTTCAATTGAATTCAGTTCAATTCAGTTCACTTCACTTCAATTCAGTTTAATTCAGTTCAATTTAATTTGATTCAATTCAGTTCAGTTCAATTCAGTTCAATTTAATTCAATTCAATTCAATTCAATTCGATTGTGCTTTATTTCCATCAAACAAAAGGTAATACACTTGTTCATATGTGCTTGTATGCAGAGTATATATTTCATAAATCATATTGTTTAATTTTAACAATTTATAAGAAATGCAAATCATGAAGTTTGATATGAAATATATGAATGAATGAATATGTAATGACAGAAACAATACATAATATGCAATGGTGACAAGTAAATATAGTGATGGAATAGAGTAATCTACTGAAAAGAGGAGCTTGTGAAACATCTACAATCACAGAATCATGTTCATAGTGCTGCCTTTGCATAGTGTGAGTGCATTATCACAGTATCTTCTTTTTGACACCCCTCACCGTGAAAAATGAAAAAAGATGACTAAGCTGTCTGTTAATCATTTGGTAGAGGTGTCAGTCTCTTTGATAGCAAAATTACAGTGCTAAAGCAGTACTGCACTCTTCTCCATTTGAATACAAAATAAAACATCTGAGAACAAACTCTGAATCAATTTTTCATAATTTTGATCAATGCTCAGATGGCTGAGAATAATTTGCATCGCACAGCAATTGAGATTGAAAACAGAGAATCTACGAGACATAACAGTGTTGTCTGTCATTTTCGTAATTAGTGACATGTTTGTTTGTCTGTTTTTTATTTTGTTGTGTGTTGTTTGGGTTTTTTTTTAGATTGAAAGCAGTCTTGGAGACATAACAATGTTGAGTGCTTTTATTTTTTTGTTTTTGTTAGCAGCACACGAGTGCATTCTTTTAGTTCTTTGCAGATTGAAAGGAGATAAACATGGAGACATAACATATTGTAATCTACGGTTTTATTTTTGTAAGCAGCAAATTGATATTATGTATTTTGTTATATTGTTTGTTTTATTTTTCTGTACTGCAGATTGAAAACAGAGAAACTGGGAGATATCCAAACTGTGAACCTGACAAGAATGTCTGTAAGTGTCAGATTTATGCAGTGATGCATAAAAACAGCATGCTATCCACTCCAGAGAGCCTTATAAACAAAAGAAAAAAAATATACAGGGAAAAAAACCCTTAAGATATCTAGTTATTTCACCTCAAGACAGTTACTTGAGAAGTGTTTTTTTACTTATGATCTCACTACAAAATATTTGCCTCCGAAGTATGCAGCTCTCAATGCTACAACCTTCATCAGCAGAATGACCCGCCTTCGCCTTGATCACTTAGTGGATAAGGGGGTCATAGTTGAATTTCCAATACAGATGAGCTTCTACTCTTAAGACAATTGCTTGTCAATATTTACCCATTTTAGGGTTGTGCACTGTTCTTCTGTTGTAAAATATTCAAATTCTGCAAATTTTATCATGTTGGGTTTAGACTGGGGAAGGTGGGGGGGGGGTACCACCCCTGATCAAGGGAGAGAAGACTTTAACTGCAAAAAAAAAAGCAAAACAAAGAGACACCATATTCAATGAATAACAAAAGCTCTATGAAATAATTATGATTTATTATAAAAAAAAAAATCACACGTACTGTAGCATGCAAATGAAATACTGTAAACGTGGAAATTTTCGAGGTACATTAATTTTCGCGGATTTCGCGCTACGTTCGGCTAGCGCGAATTCAAAAACGCGCGAATATATCTTCGCAATTTTCTATGCACATTTTTTCGTCGATGATACTGCTCCGTAGTACAGACATGTTTACGCATATAGCAGTATCATTGCACGCGCCGCACGCACCGAGCCCATGGCCGATTGGTGTGCTACATCTCCGCGACTACAGTACATGTATCGAGTAAAATACGTGTACAGTGTACTACGTACATAGTGTAGTTGAGCGCTTGTACACTCACACTCGCGCCGCTAGCGCTCGCTACGTCGCTTTCATAAGCTAGCATCGCTGGATGAAAACAGCGACTGTGTATTAACCCGCTGCGGAGCGCGAATTCAAGAACTCGCGAATATGTTTTCGAGCCGCTCAGCGCGAAAAATTAATCGCGCGAAAATATTGACGTTTACAGTAATTTAACTGTTGTCAAATTCAGCTTCAAGTGAAAATATACTTTATCAAGTTAGATGACTCGTGTTCAAAAAAAAATGTCACACACCTGGTGAAGAAGTAAAGTTATGTATAGAGATAGAAAAATAAAGTCTTGATGTAACATACATATCATTTTTTTTTTGATTTCATCAATTCATACTATTATTTGCAAGGACTAATGAGTATTAAGAAATTCACTTTTCAAAGTGAAATAGTTGTATCAGGCAGTCAGCTAAGGTTAAAATTGAAAATATGTGATGGTATTTGTCTATGTTTGACAATTTGATATATCTGATAACTTGTTTATTGTGAGGGTATTTATATAGAAAGGTGTACTAAAATTAAAAAAAAAAAATGCATTGTTACCATCTGAATGAGGTTTTATGTGAGTAATTAGCTGATAAGTGCATGATGCATTGTACTTTGTCAAGAGAGAGAGAGAGAAAAACAAACAAACAAACACTTGCATTTGAGGAGGTGTAGCCAACAATCTGTGCCCATGGGAGGATTAAATCCCTCCCCCCCCCCCCAAAAAAAAAAGAAGAATAATCATCATAATATTTGTATTGTTACCATCTGTTTATATTCTTGAGAGCAGGTGGCTTGTGAGTGCATGGTTCAATATATCTTTGTCATACACACAAAATGTGCTTTCAGGGCGGTGTGGCAAACAACGTCGTGCCCATAGAGCTGCGACTGCGATTTGACCTCAGGCTTTCCCCCTGGCAGACACCAGAGGTGAGTGAGAGCAAAACCTGTTCAGTCAAGAATTCATTGCTGCTTTTTGAAGCACACCTTTAAAGGGGATGGTGCTGTGTTGGTTTAGATCGGGCTGTGGGTCTCCAACCTATTTTGTGTGTGTGTGTTTGTGAGACAATGAGAAATATGAAAACATGTAACCCTTTAGTAGAGGAATTGACATTTTATTTGATGAAAATTGGTTTTGAAATGGCTGAGATATCCAAATAAGCGATCCTAGTAAAATATGACAGGCCACAACTTTTATTAGGATCTCTTTGTTTTACCTTGTTTTTGGATATCTCATTCATTTCAAAACCAATTTTCATCAAAATAACTTTCAATTCCTCTTAGAATTGTTTGCTCTTGAACATTTCATGGAGTGGTTTCTAAATATCTTGCAAAAAATTAACAGCTGAAGCCTCACCTCAACAATTATTGTACGATCCCTTTAGCAATGCTGAATTTGCAATTATTGTAGCAAGTTATTTTGACATTTTCAGTGTTTCGCAATAAATTGTTATTCTCGACTTATTCATAAAATATGGGCTGTATATATATATCCACCCTCGTTATATCAGGTATCTCGCTATGTCCAACCTCGTTATATCAGGTATCTCGCTATGTCCAACCTCGTTATATCAGGTATCTCGCTATGTCCAACTGTGTTATATCAGGTATCTCACTATATCAAACCTCGTTATATCGGAAATCTTGCTATATATCCAACCTTGTTATATCAGGTATCTTGCTATATCCAACTCTGTTATATCAGGTATCTCACTATATCCAATTCTGTTATAATGACGTTCCACTGTATCTACGTTTTGTGTTGACTACCAGTACCTGGAGAAGAAGATAGAGGAGATGGTGGCAGCCGGAGGTGATGGCGTGAGCTTCGAGTGGCTCAGGGTAAGATATAGAATGATGAAAACAGATGAAATCACTGTCTTGAAATAAATCATAAGATATATTTTCACTCTGCTAAACCAGCAGTGGTTGGATGGTTGAGCATTTTAGAAATGCTGGCAATTATTACCTCATTTCTGTTGAACTCACACCTGTTGTCGTGTTGTCTTTTATTTCTCTGAAGTGTTTTTGTTTGTTTTTGTTTGGTTCTTCTTTTTTTTTCTTTTTCTTTTTGGGGGGGGTGGTTAATAGATGTTGACACCAAGCTTCAAAAGTGAGACTTTTTTGTATCTCAAAACTACAGATGATCAAATATCCACTGTATGGTGTGAATGCAGGTACCTGGTATATTAGAGCCTTGTGCTGGAATAGTTCTAGTAGCATCACTCCAGTTGACACACAGATCAAATATGACCATTTGAGAGTTATCTACAAATGCCCTAATGAGAACCTTTTGCTTTAGATCCTGTGAAATATGCTTTTTGTCTAGATTTTCAGCAAATTTTGATTGATTCATCAATGTTATGGATGTTAAGGACATGTGGTACGGCCAAATGGCACATTGGAGGAGACGTGGGCAATTCATAACTTCTACATTGCTTTCCATCCACTGCAGAAGGGAGTGTGCTTTACAACCCCACTGGAAGACAGCAATGCCTGGTGGATGGCATTCAAGAAAGCATGCGATGAGGAGTAAGTATTTATGTAGAAATGACATCTACTGTGGTTGAAAAAAAAAAAGGTACTGGTAGTGTGTCAGGGTTGATAGAGCATGATAATGTACATGTATATCATACTGATATTTACTGCTTTTCAGGACATTGTTGATATTATTGCCCCACCCACGGGATCTCTGACTCCATGCTACGACCCGAGGGGCTTGCTCTGAGGGTCATAGCATGAAGCTGGCAATCAAATACAAAGCAGTCTATATCTGTTTTATATAGCAATTTAGTGGAATGAAAAGAAATTGTTTGAGGCCAATTGTGATCACATTCAAATAGCAAGTTCACACTTAGGCGCCACCATGGACAGTGCAGTTTAGCAACTATGAGGCTGAGGATGATAGTTGAAGTTATGCCCCCGATGTCAGCCAATCAGAATGGAGGATACATCAGATGGCATGAGGTGTATAATGTACCTCATCTCATGCGTTAAAATGTTATACTGACGCACTGTTTTTACTTCAAAGCTAGTTGCTCATCAGAACTTCTTTTATTACAGAAATAGCAAAGCAGATTTCTCTATACAGTGCACTCTTGTTATAACGAACATGGCTATAACAAACTTCCTGTTACAATGAAGTACAAAAATACAAGTCCCAAAATTATTATCTATATATCTTTATTCTTGTTATTTGTTTGGTTATAACAAAATTGCTGTTACAATAAAGTAAACATTCTGGCCCAAAAATTATTATCTATATATCTTTATTCATGTTATTTCTTTGGTTATAACAGAATTGTAATAAAGTAAATAAAACTCATGGTCCCAAGGACTTTGTCACAACAGGGACCACCTGTATTTTGTTTATTTTATTTCTCTTTGTTTAATTACAACTATAGAAAACTGGAGCTTGAGAAAGAGATTTTCCCGGCGGCAACAGACAGCTGCTACATCCGAGCCCTTGGCATCCCCTGCCTGGGATTCTCTCCCATCAACAACACAAAGATCCTCCTTCACGACCACAACGAGTTCCTCAACGAGAACGTCTTTCTTCGAGGCATTGCCATCTATGAGTCCATCATTCCGGCCATTGCCAATGTGCAATAAGGAGTTCAGGCTCCTTCTAAAGGGGAAAGGGACAAGGAGTTGTAACAAGGAAAGTTTGAAAGGAGCAGTAATAATGAGTAGAAACAAGAAATTGTAGCAAGGAATGAAAACAAGGAGTGGTGACCAGAAGTTGTTCTAAGGATTAGTGACAAGGAAAAGGAACAAGGAGTGGAAGCAAGGAATACTAACAAATAGGAAAAAGGAATGGTAACAAGGAGCAGCAATGAGGAGTAGTAACAAGGGGGTCGTCACCTGAAACTTTGTTCTTGCAATTTCACTAGGGCACCTCACAAGTGTTCAAGAGAATTCATGCATCCACCATGCATGTGCCATCTGGTGACAGGACACTTGCTCCTGCGACAATTGCTCCGATCATATTTTCTCCAAGGACTTAGGGTTAGGGTTAGGGTTGTGGTAGGGTTTTAGGTTTAGTTTGATGTTAGGATTAGGGTTAGTGTAAAGGTTATGTTTGTTAGTCAGTTTTATGTTTGGCTTAGCATGCAGATATTTTGTGGAAGCAGTTGTCGCAGGAGCAAATGTCATGGAACCATGCCATCCAAGCCTTAACTGTATGCATGTCGCTACAGGGGGCACAATAAAGGTTTTATTGTGCTATTAACTCCCAGCTGTCAATTTGGGAGAGGAAAAAGCATTGAGAACCTGATTATTTCTCATTATTATTGTTATTAATCATGTTGTAAAAATCAGTGATGAAGCCAGCCATTATGACAGATCAAGAAGATGGTAGAGTATGAAAAATTGTGTTACCTAAAAATTACCGACATGTTTCTGCTTTGTTTAAATTTTGCCTGTGCCTTAATGTCTTATATTGATGTCACGCATTTTACTTCAACAATACATTGTCATTGTACTTCTCTTTTAGACACCTCAATGGGTTTATACTTTCAACTCGATATCAGAATGTCACTTGGATCACTTGCAATATTCTTTCTTTTTTTTTTTGCATACAAATCACAAAATAAGACTTTTATTAAAGCATTCTATGTATAGTTTTATCTTTTTTAAATATATAGATATATATATATATTATAATCCAGAGCTTGCACAAAATAAAAGACCTCTGCTATAGAATGCAGCTTTACAATAGCAGACTGTCTGCTGTGATATAGGCCCTTTGGTTACTCTTTTCACTTTACGTGTGGATTGCAAGTCTACAGCAATAAACTACGCACAGTAATGCAGATGTGGAAAATGTGTCAGATTGTTGGCCAGAGCTTTCGTTTAAAAAGCAGAAATGATAGTTTCCCCGACTGAGTAATGGAGTCGTAAAACACAGTAATCCTTCATGAATGCATGAAAAGATTTTCATGTCTGGTGAAATTTCATCTTGTGATGAATGATAGTAAATCAGGATAGGCATGTATTTTTAGATAGACATGTATTTTAGATTTTCCAAACCACTGCCATTTGAATTTTACCATTTGTTATGTTTGATTTTGGTTACATCATGCCAAATGTAAAATCATTCAGTATTGTGTGTATATTCATTTTTCGGCATATTCATTTGTTTTGTGTATCGTCAGAAAAGGATAAATTTTTAGCAGTGACAGTCAGACTCATATTTACTGGTATGTGGAAATTTTTGCAATGTCAAAATTTTGGCGCATTTCTGTACCTTCCTTTTTTTTTAGCGCGTAGAGACATCTATACACGAGTTTATGTGATAATGCACTATATAAGTATTGTTAATTATCATTATTATTTCGTGCAAAAAAAAAACAAGCATGAAAATTAAAGCGTACGGCATTTTTAGCTTGTCATATGAACACTATTATATATATTTATATCTTACATTAACTCTTAATGTGCCAGGCCCAAAACCCCTAACGTGCCAGAGGTTTTTACCAAACGCCAGAACGTTTCGAAACTGGACTGACAATGAAATTTAAAACCGCCATATCTCTGAAACTATTGACTGTTTTGAATTGAGTTCTACACAACATATATCAAGAAATGTCTGTTCTTTCGTGTCATGTAGTCAGTTTGCCATAATATCTATCTGAACCTGAAATATTGCAGAAATAGTTCATACATAAAAAAAAAATATTAGAAATTTTTCTGTAGTACGGAAAAAAGGAGTCAGTCGTGTTTTTTCTTCAATAGAACGCTCCCTTGACTCTGTGAGAAAGTTTTAGAGCAACATTTCCTCTTTCAAATGATAACAAAATTGCCTTCTAGAATTGTAAGATTCCAAAGATACTTGCAGTTTGTTTTGTGTTAGCAATTTCTCTTTCTGCCTCAGTAATTTATTCCCAAATCTGAGTCCTTTAGTCCCAGATCCTGTATTTGAAACTAAAGTAATTGTCCCGGGCCCTGGAAGAGTGTCTTTTGTCCACTTGAGAAGGAAGAATCTACTAATCCTTCTTTTGTCTAAGCAGACCGCGGGCGGAGGTACTCTATTGAAATCGGCAGGCCTTTGTCCGCGCGCAGTTCCTATGCTAGCGTGGGGACTTGACCGACAAACGAAAGCTGACCCTCTTTGAGGGACAAAATGAAAGCAGCTTCCCGCAGGACAGCATCCAAGCAGAACAATGCGAGTGGAACGGCATAGACAATACACGCAGATTCAATAGCATACACACGCGTGGTTTACCAATGAGACTTTTGATCCATACACATCTCGCAGAGGGTGCGCTCGCTGCGGATTTTCCCGACGCGAAATAAATACATCTAGCTGAAAAATCATGTATTTGCTCAAAATTTTCCAATGTAAGCATGCTCATATTTTTAGTGGAAACGATGGCTATGCTAATCAGTTACCAGAACATATCATTGGCAGTTTCTTGGTGTAACACATTACGGTACCACAAGAACTTAAATGATCAATGCTTTTCTCGCTCTTTTTGGTCGCCGATCGGCGACCATGGCACGTCAGGACTGAGGTCGCCGTTCGGCGACCATGGCACGTTAAGAGTTAAAAACCAATGAAATTCATCTTAACCTGACCAAGTGCAAAAATAACTAGCACAAAAAACTTTCACACAGTGTACTGGTACACAACAATTTGTTAATTGCAGTGTAATGATATTATATTTGTTTAGTTTTGTCTCAGCTTGTCTAGAAACATATTGAAAATATGAACACCGTAATATCATAATTAAGCTCATATGATGGGTATGTTCTTTATTCTTTGTGTGGTCTCCTGCCAGATATATCTGGATGAAAGTCTTGGTTCTTGATTGTGACAATGCAAATACAGCAGTGTATATTGATACATATCTTTGCGTCACTGGTGACATTTGATGTCTTGGGAAGCAAAGGAATTGCTGACCCAAAGTGTGAGAAATGCCTTTAATTTCAATCCACAAAACTGTCTCCTCCAATTGCAGTTGAACCTCTCTTATCCGGCCTCCCTTTATCTGGATCTCTCTATCAAACGGACGCAATCTCGCCGTGATTTTTTTTTTTTTTAATAATTACGGGAGGAAAGGGGGATTCCCAACTCCTTGAGATCTCCTACACAAACACAATGAATTACATATACTTGATACATTTCTTAATAATTATTTAGGTAAATCATCCCAAGAATTTATAAAAGAAAATGGTTTCATTCTTGCAAACACGAACCTCTATTTTGGGGTCTGTTACTGAGTATAACAATGAAAAGGTTGCAGTATACACATTACAGTACTACATGTGGTACTACAATGGGCTACATCATTACATGTATAAAGCATTGAGTCTCCCGTATCCGGCCAAATCCCATATCCGGATGAGCCCCGGTCCCGACTTGTCCGGATGCGAGAGGTTCAACTGTAACTCAATTTCCAAATTATTTCATTGATTCCTGTTAACAGCAATGCATTAAGATTTACTTGATATGAACAAGGTACTCTCTTTTTTTCTTCTTTTTTTTTTTGGGGGGGGGGGGGGGGGGTGGGGGAGTGGTCTGACACGTTGAGTTACAGAATGCTGAATGCTATAGAACTTTTTGAGATTGCAGATGAGCTTGTATGTCTAAATGTGACGAGTTTTATGAAAAAGATAATGTGTGAAAAAAACAAAGATGGAATCAGTTCAAAGAAAGTATGACATTGTGTCATTTATTGATATGCATATCAATGCATTGTATGTGGTATTAAATGTGGGAGTAATCTCCTTTTTTTTCAACCATTTACTTATCTTGTCAAAATATGTATTACTTAATTTCTATTTGAACATGGAAACATAAGGAAAACCTTGCAATGTGGTAAGAGGTTTTGCTCAAAATAGTTTATTTGCAGACTTCATGAACTGCAGTCAACCATACACATATGATCGTTCCAGATTCTTATATATAGATACCCCGTTTAAGGATGCATATGGGACAGGATGCCAACCTCATTAAAGTCATGGTATAGTTTTGGGCGAGATGGGGCTTCAGGTTTCCAACTTTGTTGTAGGATAGGCCCCAATGAGATATCTCGTATAAAATACGAAGAGCATACAAGTCTATGAGGAATTCAAAGTTTATTTGATGGAAATTGGTTTTGAAATGGCCGAGATATCCAGAAACAAAAAGGTCTGAGAAAAGGTGAGACTCACCTTTAAAGACCACTTTGTCTTTCTTTGTTCTTTGATATCTCGGCCATTTCAAACCAATTTTCATCAAAACTTTGAATAACTCTTTGAATCGTATGCTTTAATATTTCATAAGTGGTTTCTAATAATCTTGTGAAAAGTTAAAATCTGAATCCCCCATTTCAACCAAAACTATACTATCCCTTTAATTAGCTATGCAAATTCTGAGCAATGGAGATCTGGAGTCAAAAGTGGTCTGAGCTTTCAATCGTAATATAACAGAATCTTCCTTGCAGGCAAAATAACAAACAAATGGGGCAAGCAGACACATAATACTACAGACAATGCATGCACTTTCTGGGAAGGGCTAGGGACATGGGAAAACAAAAGAAAACAAAAGCGGTAGGTTAAGGTGTCAATAGCAGGGAGCCAAAGAGGTAAGGGGGGTGGGGTTAAAGCGAAGAGCTGAGTGAACAAAAGGGAGAGGCAGGGCCTTGTGATGATCCCAAGGATCATAGGAGGCAACCTGTGGACGATGAAGATGAATAGGGAGGCAACATCAAACAAGATGGAGAAGGGCTAGGAAAGGGGTGACATAAGGACAGGATAAGTGAAGAGTGTGGGGGGGGGGGGGGTACAAAAAGAAAGCCCCAAACACTGATTAATTTGGTGCTCATTTACGTTGATGAAGGGCAATTTGTCAATCAATTGCAAGAACTCAACAGAAGAATTTCATTAATTTGAAGAAAGCCTTCAAGCTTGCGTACAAGTGTGGCAAATATAAAAATGAGGTGAACGAATGAGCCGACAAATATACTTTACATAGCAAAGATGAATAGGGAGGCAACATCAAACAAGAGGAGAAGGGTAGGAAAGGAGTGACAACAGGGGCAGGATAAGTGAAGAGATGGGGGGGGGGTGGCTACAAACAAAAGACCTAAACATAGATTAATTTGGTGCTCATTTACGTTGATGTGGGGCATCAGTTGCAATAAAAACAATTTAAGCATTCCATTAATTTGAAGCCTTTAAGCTTGTGCACAAGTATGGCAAATATAAAAGTGAGAGACTCTATTTTACACAACATATAAGATATACAAATAAATATAATACTTATAAGAATATATACATATGTGGTGTATATGGTTTTGTGTTATATATATATATATATATATATATATATATATAAAATATGTGTGTGTGTGTGTGTGTGTGTAGAAAAAAGGCTATTAAAGTTATCTAAACAAAAAGAGGGGAAAGAGATGCAAATAATAAATAAATGAATATTGATGACTCAAAGGTCAAGGACATCACCAGCAGTCATCCTACCACACATACATATTCATTGCTGACCAACATTTAACTGGAGATGCAACAAACTCCACGAGAGTGACAGGTCAGCATTTTGTGGAAGTCAAAGTATTTATTCTTCTTCCATGAAAGTCAATCTACATGAGTTTTACTGTACTCTTCCCACAGCTGTGTGCTTGTTCAGTGTTTTCCCCTACTGGTCAAACAAAACATTACTCTTTTCGTACACTTGAATTCAATTTGAGTTGCATAGTACTTGTCACACCATACAAAACTAACACACTAATCAAACTCTAAACATTCCGGGGGAAAATGCAATATAACCACGTCAAACCAGCCATTTTCCTTGTTATGGTTGATACTCTGTAATATAAATGGGCACTAACTGTTTACAAACATCTATGCTAATATGAATGGGATTACATGTATAGACATGCCAAAAATATAAAGTCTGCAGTGAAGTGACAATACATCTGGAAAATAACTTTTTCACCAATTAAAAAAAAAAAATCATCAGAAGCTGTCTTGCTCATAACGACAAATCAAATTCATCTTTCTTATGTTTGGCATAAAACTTATACTCTATTAAACACTTTGTTATGATTATGTGCAGGCCATAGAAATATTCTTTTTTCTTGCTACATGGTTCTGTTAGCTGTTCAATTCTGTTCTGCTTGGGCATTACAGATTCAGCTAGTTTAGATACAGCAGTAGTTTCATTGAAGCTGATCTTATTTCAAGAGTTAGCATAGTGCATTAACTTGGATGGAAGAAAAGTCCAGACTGCAGGAATTTCCTTTTAGCGTCCAGTATTTGTTTACATCCAGTTTCCCCTGTCTTTGTAGTATCCTCATTAATATCAAGAAGCTCTACAGAGCATGTTGACACACTATCCTCAACACCAGTTGTATGAAAGGGAAATGCAGTAATTTCTGGAATGCAGAAACATTTGAAAAAGATGGATGTCAAAGTATCATAATCAAAATAATGCATGAATAATTTCTTCCATTAGTACACCTCTCCTGAAGAAAAGATAATCTTGCTTTCTCAGTACATATCACTGCAGCAAAGAAAGAGGAATAGTAAATGTAAATACCTTTAATATAGCCAATAAGATGATGCATGTATGTCTGCACATTGTTCAGTTTTGATGTGTCAAATGCACAGGAGTGACATTTTGATTGTGCAATGGAATATTCATGGGCACTATCTTAAAAAATGAAGAAAACTTTACACTACAAAATGAGGTCAAATCCATAGTATCCTCCAAACTCTGTTTAGGGGATATAATCAAATCAAACACAGCTGCCAAGTTGACAACCAAAATGATAGTTCGCATACTCACAAAATACGTAACATAAATATGATCTGCTATATTCATACATTTCCTGAGATATTGGACCACATCTGCCTATCTTGGTTTGCACCAGAGGCTCACTGGAGTCTTGCTTCTTACAAAATCACAACTCCTCAAAGCATTAATGGACTTAGAACTTGGAACCTGTGCGTGCAGTGGGCTATTTGATCGCAATTCACAAGGAGACCTCCCTGCAGAATGAAGACTACACTGTGCAGAAAATAACTAATAGTATCAAATTCTATTCCTTCACATACTTGGCACACAAAAATTTAAGTAGGTAGACAACTGTGCCACGTTATATACAACTTTGAATCACGGAAAAGCGCTGTTCACAAGATTCCCAAGCTCTGAGATGCACACTTAAAATCACTGTTATCTCATACTTGTATCTAAATGAACAACAACAAATAATTCATTTCAGGTAGTAAAAGCTAGTACATACTTCTCTGAAATGAGCAGTTCATCAAAGCAGGCCCAACTGCTTTATACTATAATCCTATTAACTCTGGAACAATGTAAAACATACAACATTTACAGGTCAAACCATCTAACAGTATAGAAAGGATTGCAGTTCAATGAAGGGATTGACTTAAAAGGCTAACAAAAATCTTTCTGGAGCTTTAATTACAACAAAAATGAATGAAAGGTGCAGATGAAAAATTGGAACTGCAACCTAACACACACTAATGTTTACACATGCATGTTGCAGATGTTCTTAGAGGAAAAGTGCTAACACAATGCAAAACAACAATTCTATGACATACTATGCTCAACAAGTCAATAATTGACACAAGTTTATTTTTCTTTAAATTGTGCAGTCTTTCCAAATAATTTGATGCAATGTTCAATTTACACTATTTCTCAATTCTTTGGTTTGTTTGTTGTCTTATTTTTAAATGCGTTCAGTGTTGATGATGCAACTTATGGGTAACTACTTATACTTACATTACATTAAAAAAAAAATCCACAAAGGAGAGATTTCTGCATCACAAAAATACCTGCAACTTCATCAGTATTCTACTTTTGCATTACATAATAACTAGGTGTTGTCATTACTGCTTACTCCTGATAAAGTCTAAATATTGTTTTTGTTTTTTTCTTTTCTTGCTTCCGGTAAAGGCCGATACGGGACATAATACAGCAAAAATTTCAGCACTTCTACAGATGGCCCACGAGACCAATACCTGTCGGCCTATCACTCATCTAACAGATACTTTTGGCAGTCATTTATTTCTGGACAGTGCCAGTGCTGAATACTTGTGATTTTTATGTGGACTATGTTTAAATGAAGTATGTATGTTTAAATGAAGTACGTATGTTTCAACAAAGTATGATACATTATCTCTACAAAATCGACCTAAGAGCTACATCAGGTCATGACGACAGGTTACATGTATCAAATGAGATGGCCCAAGTACCATAGCTTACAGGACAAGAGCTGCTTCAAAAGCTAGCACCTCCATCACTGGAAACACACATGCTTTGTAATCTCTGCAAGTCTGTCTCCTTCTTTCATGAGACTCTTCCACCACCTGCAACTTGGAATAGTTCCAATCACTATGGCAGCAGTTCCTAATACACACACTACTCATGAAGTTCCAACTATTGATACAAGTATGAGCACAGTGAATGTTGCCATAGCAACTGCCATCTCTGCTTAAATTACATACTGTGTTCACGACCAAAGATCAATCACAGTGTTCTCTCATATGCCGTACATGAGTTTGGTGTTCTCTCTGACAGCTGCCAGTACTTTGTCCAGCTGAATCCCCCTCAGCTGGGCGATGCGCTCTGCCACCAGGATGGCCATGCCAGGGTGAGACCACTTCATTCCACGTACCTGATGTTGAGAGAAAGAATGTGACAAGGAGAGATACATAAAGAGACGGCAGACATGAAGGGGTATGAGGGGAGAGGAGGTGTGAGTGTGAAAGAAATGCAAAAGGGAGAGCAAGAGGGCAGGAAAAGGGAATGGAGAAGAAAAGGAAGAGATAGGAAAAACTGCATGGGTAAGATAAGTCAACAGGATCGCCCAATGAAAAACCCGATTTAATTCATAGAGAATTTCACATCTCTTGCTTTTTCCTTTTACTATGAATTGTATAACATAATTTTTTTATTATTTCATCCACATAAATATGTCTACACCTAAAAAAAAAAAGGAAAAAGGAAAAAATGATTTACCAATTCAGGGCCCGGTTGCATTAAGAGATGCAATCAAACATAAAGTCAGAAACTCAAACAATCAAACAGTCAAAATTGAATATTCATAGACTTATGTTTGATTTTCTGACTTATGTTTGATCTGAACTTTTATGTAACAGGGCCCCGGTGAGATTGATTTAGAGAAGACTGATGTAAATTAAGACCATTTCCATAATCTGCAAAGCATTAAGAGATGAGGGATCTGTTGTACTTTAAAAAATTATCTCAAAACTAAAAACAAAACCAACATGCAGTGTTTGCTTCATTGTATAGAATACAATGATTTTTCTGTCCTGTAGCTTTTAAATGATGGTAAACTTTTAATGCTTTAAAAAGGGCTGGAAGTATGTGTCATTTTACTAGTAAAATAAAGGGGAAAAAATAATTCCACAAGGAAAACCTTACCACAATTCAAGGAAATATAAACTTAATGTTATCTGCACAAGCTTTGAAGATTAACGCAAACACATTTTACAACATGATGATATGACAGAAACTGACCTTCTTGGGTACAAAGTAGGGTGTGTCTGTCTCAAGAAGAAGGCGGTTCAGGGGGATAGCTCTTGCTGTCTGATGTGTGTTGGTTGCCGTTGGAAACGTGACGAGAGCAGTCAATCCAATGAAGGAGTTGGGGAATGCTTTCAGGAATGTGCTATGGGAATATCAACATTTCATTACATTGTAACAAATGAAAATCTGCTCAAGAAACATATATATTGCATACAGATAACCACATTGCCAACATTCTTTGGCTGTGTTCTATTAAGACAAGTTCCTATATGGCTATGTTTCATGGACAAGCAACCTCAACGTAACATCAATCAAATTGCAGCACTGTCACACTGGTCCAATCTTGATGAAGAAATAAAAAAAGCTCCTATATCTCACTATGATTGCAATAACCTTACAAACCTACAACCACTAGAAGACATGCATTTGATTGGCTGCTGCCAAACTGATGGTGACATATTGTATGTTGTCACTGCTGAAAGAGTTTGATATATATTCTACTAAATTTGATACCAAATACATTTTACATCTACTATATTCACATTATCTCATATAAAGGATTTATCTATTATAGAACTGCCTAGCACAGGGCACAAAATATAACATAAAGACTCTCATCTTGTGTATCTTGATTGTAACTTATGATCTTTAGCAGAGCAAAGAACACAAGAAGAAATAATACATTCGTTGAAAATGAGCTGCCTACCCTGAATCCTTTTTGTTTGTGAATATGTATTTTATCATGATTAAATACTCAAAGTTTATGTCTTAAATATGAATCAGGTACGATGTAGTTACCTGAAGGATTACTTTGAAGTTGAAAAAAAAAAATACTCAAAATCATGACAACCTAAAGACAAGTCAACCTTTCAACGCAAATCAAATCATTGCTGAAGCGGAAGTTCTTCCCTCACCGGACAGAATCATAAGATCTTTCTTCAGACAGACAATAATTGAATCATTTACTTACCGGTACTCAGCACTTTCAGAACAAGAGGTTCACTAGCATTCAATGCTAACATTGGCAGGAGAAGTGCAGACGTAATCATGAAGTCAGCTAACATTTCATCAATTCTTCATTCATTCAGAATTTTGTATACTTCTTTTTTTTTTCTGAAATGATGAAAGCTACCCCACTTACGGTTCAATGACATTTGCTCCTATGACAATTGCTCTCATGAAATATCTGCACGCAAAGCCAAAACTGAATTCTACCCTCAAACATAACCCCAACCATATTCCTATAAATCCTCATATCACATTAAACTTAAAACCCTTTCACAACCCCAAACCTCAGTCCCTGGGGAAAATAAGACCGCAGCAATATGGTCGCAGGAGCAAATGTCGTGTCACAACCACTTACAGAGCATCCTGAGGGGGACCAGTGAAGCAGTGCCGATGAATTTTGTGGTTTCTGGGAACCATTTCCATCATAATGCTTAGTGTATCTTCCTCAGCATCCCTGCAGTGAATGACTAGGGGCTTTTTTGCCTCTAGGGCTAGGCTGAGCTGGCGGCGGAAGATCACTTTCTGTAGCTCGTGGTCTGACGTCATCTCTATCGGTCTAAGGCAGAACAGTGTGGAGAGGAGGGGAGCAAAATTTATGTTGCAAAACTAGGATATAAAAGCTGCAGTAATTTCAGAGTGAAGACTATGTTCATTGAATGTTCAAATGATGCACCAAGCAGTACCCCTGAGCACTGCACTGTATGGCACCATCTCATTTTCAGAAGATGTATATTTACACAATGCGATCATGGCGGCCAATAGTTAGCACTCAGCGATAATGATCCCAATACCAATTCTGCCCTGTAATGGAGTTTTTACAGTAACAGTACTGAGAATAAAGATGACAAGAATGATAATAATAATGATAATAATAGATGAACTTTTTATGTTTTCATATGCTATTACGATCATGACAAGTAATTCAGAATGAGATTATTTTAATCCCCAAACTAGAGTAGTCCTATGATAACTATTTTTACGTCTTCCGTGGATTGGTAATGCATAGTACAGAGATTGGTGTAGTGTGTGTGATGTGCAGCACTAATGTTATAATGCTGCTGCACACCTGAGGTCATTTTGCAACAAAACAATCCTCCATAAAGCACTAAAATTGCTGCCACCTATTTTTTGGCAACCCAAGGTACAGCATCAAAAATAAATAAATTAATAACTATTGTACAAAACTGTAGATTTTCACTTGGTACCCCAGGATTCCAAAAACCACTATGCTACTTTGGTCTTCGCCATTTTTGAAATTGTGGAAAGCAAACTGTAACTGTACCGTTACATGTTTTGTTCAATTTAGCGACGATGTCACATACAAACATAATTTAATGTTGAGTAGATTATCTCTCATGATTTTACTACGCTTGAAAAACATTTGCAGGAAACTCACCTATTTGAATAATCCAGACCGATCTCCCCTAAAGCAACAGTTTTGGGGTGATTCATATAGTCCATGATTCTCTGCTCCATTACACCATCATAGTGCTTCACTTGATGAGGATGACATCCAAAGGAACCCCAAACATTGGGTTCTCTTAACAAGTCATTGGCAAGATTATATCCACTGGAAAAGTTCACAGGGTAGCAGAAAATGGCAACACATCCCGCAAAGTTTGTTGGAAACTTGTTGGTCGAAGTGAACTTGCTGAAGGTTCCCTTGTAGTTGTACCTCTGGTACAACAAATCAATATGGCAGTGGGAATCGATGTAGTCAACGTCACTGAATGGATACTGTACTTCAAGAATATCATCGGACTCTAATGAAGATCTCCATGAGGGCAGTTTTGGAGTCATCTCGGCTCTGACCTCATCCTCAAGGGTCAGGCGTCGAGGACGTTGAAGGACTTCTGCAAAAGTCTTCGCTTTTGGTGGGGCAGAGTCCGGATGAAAGACATGCATGTCACTGCTCTTGGTCCAACCTTGAGCCCCAGCAGACCAGCTTCTAAACCTGTGTGGACCTGACATCTGTGGTGTTGTTACCTGCATCGGTCTACTCATCTCTGTATTCTGGTTCCTATCAAACGTCACATCAGCTGGACTAGTATACTCAAATGAAGGGGTATCACACTGCCAAAAACTTTTGGTTGCTGACAAATTTAATGTTGGAGTACTCTTTCCAACATTCTCAGAAATGGACATAGCATCTGCTCGCTGCTTGGATGACACAACAGCTGCATATGAAAGAGGCCCCTTACTACTTCTCAGAGAAGAGATCCTGGAAGTGGGCTGCTCTTCCAAGTTAGGAACTTGGTGTTTCAGAGGTTTCACTCCCTGTCCCCAGACTTTACTTTTCCTTCTAATGGGTCCAAATTCTTCTGAAGCAACATTCATGGCGTCATACCAGTTCTGCTGAGGTTGATCTCTCACACTATCTTGTTCTGGTGCAAAACTTGTCACCTGCGGTACTTCTGCCCCTTCTGTCTCCCCAAGGTACTGGATTTGACTATCTTTGGTAGATAGAGAACTACTAGGATCATTGGCTGGTTGCCAGTCTGGGTTGTCCAAATGTAGAGTCTCGTGCAACATTCCTGACTGATCTTCCTTCTGGTCACTGCCTCGCTGTCGGAATGAATTAATAGCAACCTGTCTTGGGATGAAAGCTCCATGCAGAGCAAGGTCAGACTCTGGACGGCACATCGCCTCTGTACGGTCATCTGGAATGATCTGCTGGTCATGATTCTGGTAGCTGCCTTTTGCCTCCTCTGAGGAGTACGATGCTGCAATACTACTGTCTGGGTTTTCCATGGTGTAGTCAGCTGCAGTGCCAGTGTCCAAACCCTCGTACCTGTCCAAATCCTTGTACCTGTCCACATGAAAATCACCAGACCAGTTTTCCCCCTGGTAGCTGTTTTCTCTTTCTACCCAATTCTCTTCATCAAGTCCCTGTCCATCCTCATGCATGCGACAGTCACTTGTATCGTCGAGAGAAGGACACAGAGATTTTGACATGGGAAACATGCTCTGAGGTTCCATCGTGTCTATCGCATCAGTGGAAGTGCCTGTGAATCTCTGGAACCTTGATGAGACATTAGGCTGCCGTAAATGTGGTGGTGGTGATGTTCCAGGAAAGGGAGGCAAATATTCTTGATGTCTCATCCCTGGCGGATGTCCATAGAAACTATATGGATCTCTCATTGACCACATGTACGGGTGTTGTGGTGTTGGAAAGTGCTGCCCTGGTGGGGTCATGTACTGCTTGGGATAGGGAAAGGTATGCAACGGAGGGTACATTGCATGGAAGCCAGGACGGAACTGCAAAGGAGCATCCATAGGGTCTTGCCACTGGTATCGTTCACGAGGGATGACAGGGATATAGGGTGGAGGCCCGAGTGTAGATGTTGGAACAGCTTTCTTTCCGGCAGTACTCTTTTTGTTGAATTCATTGAGTTTTGTCTGAATAGAGGGGACATCTTCTGTATCCACTCCTCCTGCAGAAAGTTTTTGCACAATTGAATCCCAGCGCTCATCATCTGTTGGAGAGTCATCTACACTTTGTACATCTCTGCTTGGGCTACTATCAACGTCGCCATCAAACTCCTCACTTTCCCAGTTGGGCTCCCTAGAAATGCTTGTCATTTGGCCTGGACTTGCTAGATCATTTCCGTCATTGGCATTTCCATCACTTGCAGCAGTTGTTCCTACAGTCTGTCCAAGCTTCGTCTGGGATGACCCTTTAGTGCTCACAGCTTTCACATTGACTTCACCGTCCTCATCTGAGCTACTCATTACAAGCTTCAGCACAGCACTTCTCTGTCTCCGCTTGAATTTCTCCCTTCTCTTTGAGCAATCCACCTTACTTATCCATGAATCTGATTTTGATTTTATTGGCATACCAGGTCGCTGTCTCGATCCTGCCGTTGGGCTGCTGAAACTGGAAAGCTCCTGTCCAGGTACCGACAGCAGAGTCTTCCTTTCTGAGGCAAGGCGCATTCCATCCTCACCAGATGTGCAAATACAATTTTCTGTGATGGCATTTGAAAGATGTTCAACACCTGCATCCCTTTGTCTTTGTTGTATCACATCTACATTATCCTTGACCAGTTTGTTGTCTTCTTGCTGCTGAGGTTGCAAAACTTTAGATTGTTCCCTTCTTGCACTGTCATTTTGGTCTTCTTCAGTACTTTCACATGACTGGTATGAGTCCTGGACCTGTTTTAAACTGCTGACAGCACGCGCGTTTGTAGACTGCTCTGTATCATTGATTACTTCATCCCAGTTTTCACTGCAGACGACACTGTCACTGTGCCCTTGGAGGTTCGGTTGAGCAAGATCCTGCACTGGTTTATCTCTCGCTATCCCGTCTCCATCTCTGGAAGAAGGGAAACTTCCTGACAAGATCTTTCTGCAACGCCTCTTCAGAGCAGTTCCACTATCTTCACTGACATCTTCAATTTCTGCACAGCTACGCTTGGAAGAAGAGCTAGAACTGGGGCTTAGCGCATCATCTGGAAGATGATGGTGATCACTTCTACCTTCATCAGGCTGCATGAGCACACTTTGTTTGACTGCTGGAATGGGTGGTTTCTCCCCACGGTTCTGATCTGTACGACCAACAACATGTAATGAGGCCCATTTTTCGTTTTGGAGATTTTGACCCCTACCCCTACCCCTGCCCCTGCTCCATCTGTAACCTCTTGCAAACCCCCTTCCTCTCCCTCTCAGTCTTGGCTGGCCCCGTTTCCACTGTCTCCAGTTGAAGATTCCACTATCTGCCATGCTGATTCTTGGGAATGCCTGCTCAAAGACTAGAGATCAGTTCTGGAAAAGTATATAAAAAAGGAAAGTATTGAAACATATTAGAATCAAAGTGATTAGTACTGTGAATGCTGACTCACATAATCAAACAAATTTTCACTTTGCTATTCGATGAAATTAATGTGAATGAATCAAAGCTTATCATTACTGGCAGAGCAAGACAACAGATTCACATTGCTGTACTCATGTGCAATCAGGAAATTACCATCATGATTGATAATTGCAACTAAAGTTTTGCTAATCTACAAGTAGTTTCTGTTTATAAGCATTTTCTTTCCCCAGGGTGTATCATAAACTTGGAGTCTAAAGGCCCACAGGTCAATAATATAAGTTTACTAGTGCATTACTGGAAGCATTTTCTCATTATACCAAGTATTTCACCTAAGTTGCAAGTCCATCATCAAATTTGTTTTCACCTTTGGCAAATATTCATCAAATTTGTAATGTCTGTAGAATTGTTTAGTAAATTTGGTGACACTACATTTGCTTAAAGCAACAACTGCTCCAGTCTTACTTTCTCCAAGGACTTAGGGTTAGGGTTTTGTTTGTTGGTAGGTTTTATGTTTGGTTTGGCATGCAGATATCTCATAGGAGCAATTGTCAAAAGTACACCTGTCATGGACCCAGTAAATTTATCCCCCCCCCCCCCAAAAAAAAAAAAAAAAAAATGTGTAACTTCTGGTACGATGTAGTGATATTGAACCTACCAACTTTTGCTAGGAAAGCACTATAAATACGACACTCACTTTGTGTGTTCTCTGAGAAGTCTTGGGGAAAAAAGGCAAAAATTAAAAACATGCCATAGCCTACTTAACAAACCATTAGAATGACTAGAATAATAGTCAAAGCAGGTGTAGTAATGTCTCATTTAAATTCCATGACAAAGCTACTGTCACATGGTCCAATTATACAGTAAGTCAACATCAATTCATTCACAGGGTGCTATTCTGAATCCCTAAAATTGTTACAAAATACTGCTGCCACAATCAATTCCAAAGGCTTTTGTACCGGTACTCTCCTTTTCTTTAAGTTAATTTATAAGGATCTGACACTTATTTAGGGTAAGTCATGTCTTATTCAAATTCATGAAATTCTTCCATCAAGGTGTTTTCATTGCAACTGATTGACAAATTGCCCTACATTGACGTAAATAAGTGCTCACTGAATTGATCAGTGTTTTAATAGTAGCCACATGTGATTTAAAAAAAAAAAAAAATACGTTGATGTAGGGCAATTTGTCAATCAGTTGCACATTGTTACTTCTTTACTAAAAATGGCAGAGAGTGTGGAACACAAACTAACCATAACTTTCTAGAATGGGATGCAAAAACAAATAAAAAAGTCAGTCTCAGGACAATACACAAGCAGAGCACTGAGCACAAGCTTGGCTGAGTTACAACTTTTAATGCACGTTCCAATGTATATTACATGCTGAAAAATAAAATAAACTACTTTGGACATCAGAGCAATCAATTTTTGCATAGATTGCCCCACTTTGACAAACAGACAAAATATGCACGCCAAATAATTGTTTCTTGCCCACTAAAAGAAAAGTCAATGGGATTTTGGATAGACACTGTATACACGCTATCACACAATAGCAAAAGAGTTTGCCCACTTGGTTAGGGCTCACATACGTGGGAAACTTTTGCTCATGTTACCATGATATGGCTAGCGTAACATCCATTACAGTGTATGTACAATGTACCAATAATAAAAAGGTTGACATATAGTCTATTGTTTGAGTAACATCAATTGTTAGAGTAAAATTGTTGGTCCCCCTTTAACAAATTGTGCTGCTCTGTTTTGTACAGCTTCCAGTCTGTCTGTAAATAAAGATCTGCTTCTGTGGTCCCAAACTGTTGAGCAGCAGTCACGCTTTGGTCTTAAAGGTCTTGTACCGTAGTTCATGTCCCCGACTTTCTTGGCCCACAGTCATGTAAATTTTACCTCAGAAATCCTATGGTCCTGTCGGTATCAGCAAATGTTCTGTGTACAAGTTTGTTTCATGACAAGTCTGATGTTATGTATCCCTACACCCACCTGTGTGTGACACCTGTCTCTGTCAATGTGCTGTCATTTAGTAAGTACCGTATGCCGAATATTTCGCAAATTTTGCGAGTCAGGTGCTATTGACCAAATTAAAGATAGGCGAAAATAATGATTCTGATTCCGATGTGAATGTGACACACTTACATTTCCCATTTAGTACAATACTCCACAATCGCAAATTTAACCACAAGCAAAATTGTCGGAAAGTCCAGATTTGCGAAAATTTTGCCTCGCTAGATATATGGCGTATACATTATACCGATATTTGATTGGGTTTTTGGCATGGATGATATGCAAAACATAGTTCAGACGATAAATTTTGAAACCCCATAAGGCCAGTTCATATCATATCAATTACCATTTAATACACATGAATAGAGAAGGTACATGTAAACAAGTCTTTGGAGTCAAAAAGGGTCATGACAAAGTCTTTATATTGACTATGCAATACAGTGCACTCCCGTTAAGTAACGAACAAGTATATAACCAAATTCCGGTTAAAACGAAGTATAAATTCAGGTTGCAACCTCATCCTCTCTTTTTTTTTTTTATTTGTTGGGTTATAAAAAAATTTCCATATAACGAAATAAGACGGCAATTCGCAAGTACCGGTAGGCCTGCTTCGATCATTATAGCAGGAGTCTACTGTACAACACAGTACATGGCCGGCGGAGCTGTGCACCACGGATACAAAGAAATACATAAGGTGTCATCACTTTGGGCCCCCACACTTTTTTTAACCCGGAAGTACATAACCGGCACTCAATAGAAATAGGCCTATAGAGATTTTGAAGTGTGAGCGTGGTAAGGTTATGTTTTTCCACTGAAAACCTTTTTTTTTTTTTTGCTTGTTAGGTGAAGAAACCCGGAAATGGAAGGGGAGAGAGGAGGTGAGGACCTTTCTTTTTTTTTTTTTTGCTTGTTAGTTCATGAAACCCGGAAGTGGGCCCCCACGCTTTTAAAAACGCTCCACTGGCCCTGCAGTAAAAATTCATGTTCCATAAGGAGCTCAAGGGCAGATCTACAGCATAGGAATTCCATGAAGGGGAGGCTCCTTTGCAAAATTAAAGGGGGGGTTCATGCAACCCCCCCCCCCCATTGGCATTTTTCTCCTTTTTAATTATTTCTTTTATTTGAACCAACTATAAAGAGGGGGCACATTCACTCAGCTCCATATGCATTCTGTAACCTTGCAGTTGCACTATTAACCAATTACTTAACGACCCTTACTCAAGTTACTGCCAGCTAGTCCTCTTACGGTCATCCCTTTAAGACACCTGAAATTGTCTGCCCGTTTTTGTCTTTTCACATAGTTCTATGCTTTAATAGTTGCCATTTTTTGGTTTTCTAAATGTTATATTTTAAAACTTGGGTCAAAGTATTGGAGGTCAAGAAATCCAACTTTTAATATTACAGTAGAATGAAGACTATCGTCACCTACCGGTAAGTCGCCATTATCGTTGATTCGCCACCTGTAAATTCATGCAACCTGTTACCCTTTTCTCCTCTTGTACTCTTGTGTATGTCTGTTGTTTGTATGTATGGAGTGAGAAGTATAGGAATTACACGCACATACATGCACATACATACACACACACACACACACACACACACACACACACACACACACACACACACACACACACACACACACACACACACACACACAACACACACACACACACACACACACACACACACACACACACACACACACACACACAACACACACACACACACACACACACACACACACACACACACACACACACACACACACACTACTGCACTGAAGGTGTTCACGCGACACCAATGGCATCGTCGACTTTCATGTAGAGGGGAGAAGAGTTTATGACGGTAAGTTATTAAAACTATGAAGGATTATACTATACAGTGTATCAGTTTAAACCTTGGAATTTAGAGCATTGGCCTGAACCTTGGATGTGTTTGGAAAGTAAAAAATAAGTGAGAGTGGCAGCTCAACGATACGCGATAGAACCGTGACTGCTTGATGGCTACTCAACGAGTGTATTGGCGAATACTGAGTAGTGTATTGCGTGCGATGTGTACGTGTATCGTATGGGTATGGGAGCGCTTGCTGGATTGTCTGGAATGATCAATGGTTGCATGTTTGAGCATGTTAAAAGAACGAGAACAAAAAGATGCTATTAAATGAAGATCTGCTTGATCCTTGAGATAATGAGAAGCATTTCAGTCCATTATTATTTCTGGTAAAATTCATGTCGATCAGAGTGTGCACTGTGCATGTGGGCATGGAATTTAAAAAAAAAAAAATAACGATTTTTGCGTGTGCCCTGAATTGTTGTCATTATCACGAATGCATGCGGGGTGGATGTATGGAGTCAACACGGGTCAACAACCTGGGGAGGTATTTATAGCCTAGGCATAGGGGCGGCGGGGGGAGGGTAAGTAGACTGACGCTGACCCGGAGACTTGTTAAGTAAAAGAATACTATTGATGATAAAAAGTTTCTCTTACTTTTGTCTGAGTCACGCTTAGGAACCACCCAACTTTTTGCAGGGCTGCCAATCAACTCTCACTCATTGAGAGTGAGACTCGCTCATTTTGGTCCTTTCTCACTCTCAAACTTTATATCATTTGCTTGCATTTCTCTTGATCTCACTCATTTTGACTACCCCGGTACTAAATTATAGCATTAGCCCATGGGAGTCTCACTCTCAACTACAAGTATAACGTAGTTTCCAATGTCGGCAGCCCTGTTATTGGTGTAAATTTGCTTTAAACTTTCACCTTTTAACTTGTTAGTTTTATTTACTAATATTGGCGGAATGGGGGTGGGGGCGTCAAGGGTTCCCTTCTTTGATGGTCACTGGTTGTTGCCTTACCTCATTATTTTTGGTCATCCTGTACTCGTACTGTCTTAGTCACGTGCAAGTGCTATATGTCCGAGTAGGAATTATATGCATCCGCCCCCAAATATATTTATAAACGGGCCCCTTGCCTCCATCCTAGCCCCCAGTATAGCTGGGATATAGCCCCACTTAAACTTAAAGGAATATTCTTAGAACTGCAAGGACTCGGTCTTTTAATAATTGTGTGATACATGTATAAGAAACAAAGTTTAATTTCTTCTCTAGCTGTTAATAAAAAACGTGTGGGAGAATTATTACATGCAAACAATTTAATCTTCAAAATATAGCCTTTATGGTATGTATAGATATTAAAAATATTAAAAATACATACGTGTACACTGTATATAATCTAGTATCAAATGATGTGACTTGTTCAATACTCACATGTAGATCCTTCCCTGTTCTCTCTCCATTCTTGTCCCCTGTATATAACGTATTTGGTTTGTATGGTATGTAATTCGTTTTGAATATTATGATTTATTTGTGCCTTTTCCCACCTATCCATCTGTATTGAAATGAACATTTCCACAGTAAATGGGTACTTTTCAGGGATGTCTCTGTATTTTCTGTTTCTAGTGTGCAGTACCCCCAAATACAATCTGATCTTCTAGAACACTTCAACGAGAGATAACTTTGTTCCAAAATTGCTTCAAACAAGCAATCTTTTAAAATTTATGCCAAAATGAAAAATTTGGGTGAATGCATGTACACAATACTGTAATGCAGGACAGAAATCTATAGGTACTAAAACAGATGAAGGTCAAATTATGAATGCTCATAAAAACTTTGCTGTTTTTCAGTTGAATGGTTAAATTTTGATGAGAAGATAATAACAGCTGTAAAATTCTATTGAAAATTGTGTTCTATACCATTTCTAGACTTGGTGGTGAACGCGCGTAACAAGGACAGACCAAAATGCGACAAGATGGTCTGTCCATTTTACATGCGTTCACCACTAGGTCTAGAAATGGTATAAAACACAATTTTCAATAGAATCTTACAGCTGTTATTATCTTCTCTCATCAAAATTAAACCATTCAATTGAAAAACAGTGCAAAGTTTCAATGACCTTCCAAAATTTGAGCTTCATTTACTTACATTAATTGCTGTCCTGCATTACACGTGCTCACCCAAATTTTTTTCATTTCAATGGCATAAATTTTCATGAATTGCTTGTTTGAAGCAATTTTAGGGCAAAGTTATCTATCACTTAAGTTTTTTAGAAGATAGGATAGTATTTAGAGGTACTGCACATTGGACATAGAAAATAAAGAGACACCCCTGAAAAGTACCCATTTACCGTAGAAATGCCCAAATCCGTTTGTCATATCTCATTATGATTGTATTCTGTTCTTGAATTACTCTTTGTTATATATTTATATTAAGACTTTGCTTTCCTTTTTGTATAATTTACATGATTTATTTTCCCTTGGTTGGTGTAATATCATTTAAACTTTACAGACATGCCAGGTGAAAGAAATGTAAAGTACAGACAGTGGTCTGAGGAGGATATGGAGAATGCGTTCCATGAGGTCAGAGATAACCATGTACCAATATCCGTCGCAGCCAGAGACCATGGTGTGCCAAGGAGATCATTGGGTGACCGTGTCAATGGTAAAGTGCCCCTTAATGCAAAACTTGGTGCCATGACAAAGTTATCCACAGAACTTGAGAGGGACCTCCTAACTGTCATCAATTATATGGCAGCTAAAGCCATGCCCCTCACAGTGAACCAGATACTGATGTATGCGTGGGTCTTGGACAGGAAATGTGGAGACAGCAAGTTTGGTGAGAAAGGGCCAAGCTACAACTGGTGGCTGAGGTTTCGTAAGGCATATCCTGACATGACTCTGAAACTCCGTAGGCCAGATCGCCTCGATAGATCGAGGATAGTTTCTTCGACTGTTGACAATTTGAGAGAATACTTTCAACTTCTCAAAGGAGTCCTGGATAGGTACAATCTTCATGATCATCCAGACAGGATCTACAATGTAGATGAAACTATGATTGACCTAAACAAATCAACCCAGAAGGTGGTTGTGCCTGCGTACCAGCGCCATGCCCATGCTGCCACTGTCGCGGACTCACAACATATCTCCTTGTTGTGCTGCGTTTCTGCTGCAGGGGCGGTGATGCCTCCCAACCTGATCTTCAAGAAAGGCATGCCTGGAGGGAATTATTCAGTCGGAGGCCCAGACAATGCCCTCTATTCCAAATCGAGCAGCGGATTTGTAGATGGAGAGCTGATGCTAAAGTGGTTCAAGAAGGTCTTCTTGAAGTACTGCTCCCAAGACAGGAGTGAGAAGAACCCCGTCCTCTTGCTACAAGACGGACATGCGTCACATCTGGACCCCTTGCTGATATTGGAGGCCATTCAAGAGAATGTCATACTTCTGCAGTTAGTTCCACACACAACACACCTTTGTCAGCCTCTTGATGTTTCCGTCTTTAAGAGCCTGAAGAGCCACATTGGCCGGTATATCAAGGAAGGACAAGCCATCAGAGGATCACTCTGGGTATCTAAGACGGAAATCCCACGAGTACTGAAGACCCCGTTCGAGAAAGCCATGACAATCCACAACATCAAACAAGGCTTCCGAAAATGTGGAATCCACCCCTTTGACCCAAACGCCATTGACAAACATCAACTGGTAAGATCACGAATGATCCCTTCCACTGATATCGACCTGGCTCTTCCACCACAGTACCGCTACGCTGATGCCGCTACACAGACAAGCATCCAACCCCCAAATGAGCAGGATGCTGCACTGCCTGACAGGACCAATGCCGTAACAGCCCAAGATCAGCAAACAGCAGAGGTCCATGAGGCTCCCCAAACTGAGGAAATGCCGGAAGCAGAAGACGCTGTGACACCAGACAGGCCAAGTACATCGTATTCCAAGGCATTGATGGATAACCCTTTAGTCAGGTATGGTGTGGTGTCACCAGAGGTTGCTGAGGTGTTCCTCCCCCAACTAGAGTGGATCCCATCCGGAAGAAAACGGGCACCTAGAGGAAAGAGCAAGGCCCGTGTCCTCACGGCCAAGGAGGCCAAGGAGGACTATGAGAGAGAAGTAGAAAGGATTAAAGAGAAGCAGAGAATGAGAGCCGAAAGACAGAAGAAAAAAAAGGAAAGAGGGAAATTGAAGAAGAATCAAGAAACGAGACCCATTGAAGTAAATGTCAACTCTGAAAAAGAGTGGATCCCACCCGGAAGAAAATGGGCACCTAGAGGAAAGAGCAAGGCCTGTGTCCTCACGGCCAAGGAGGCCAAGGAGGACTTTGAGAGAGAAGTAGAGAGGATCAAAGAGAAGCAGAGAAAGAAAGCCGAAAGGCAGAAGAAAAAAAAGGAAAGAGGGAAATTGAAGAAGAATCAAGAAAAGAGACCCATTGAAGTAAATGTCAACTCTGAAAAAGATGGAGAAGAGGTAGAAGACGAAGAAGAGGTTGAAGATGATGAAGAAGATGAAGCAGAGGAAATGGACTATTTCTGCAATGTGCATTCTGGTAAGAGAATGAAGAGGCATACCACTGCTGAAGATTTAAATGTTCCAATAAAGATTCAAGTTAAAACACTCAGAAACAATTTTAATTTTTATTTCTTTTGAGAGACACATTCAGATTTAATTGTTCCCCTCCACACATTTCATAATTTGTGTTGAATATTGCAAATCACCGACTTGGTATATAAAATATTACCAACACCGAGTACTGATAGTGGTACTACTGTAACATGTACACATCTACTGCTCGGACAAAGTCATAAAATCTAAATGTTTGCAGTTTTATAGAAAAAGAAAAGACATTGAGGCACAAAATATCCTTCCCACTATACATTGGTTCATGAATGTGTTCATTTATCTGTACGTGTGTAATGAATTATTCAACATGCAAACTGTCTTTTTTTAACTTACTAAACAAAGAAGTTGGGTTCTGTGTTGTTTGTACATGTACCATGATTATGAAGACATGTCCATGAAATGGTGGTATTAAACAATCTAATTTTGTGTAACTGCAGTCATAGAGTGTTCTACTGCCATCTGTTTCTACTCTGTATTGCTTTCCATGCTACAAACTACAACATAATGTACTTTAACTCATTTAACTTTACTACAATACATTGTATATGTTTACTGCCATCAGCAACTTCTCTCAGAGTTCATCTAACAGGATACAGCGATAGAGGGGGGAAATGGTCACATGTTTTTACACCAGGATGCATCTTGCCATACACATGTGTATCATTTCATGTATCATAAGTTTTATATCATTACTAGCTGCCTCGGCGTCCCTTGTCAAGTACTGTAGATTTTTTTATAGTTTACGCAATTGTGGGATATGTATTTTGATGACAGTGTCGTTTAACGGTGTATAGTTCACATTTGTGTTATTGTTTTGTGCAAGTAGAATTATTGTTTGGGAAGTATTGAGTAGTTGTTTATAACTGTAAATATTATGGTAGAAATTTGTTTTTATTTTAATTTCTGCATAGAGCTTTGTTTTGTTTTGTATTAGGTTTTTCTTTCATTTATTTTCTACGGCAGAATTTTTCTCTTTTTGGCATACAGTAGAATTATATCTTTTATCTTGTGTAGTATTGAGTTATCTTTATTCAGTCTGTTTTCAATTGATTTAAAAAGATTTTTTAATTTTTTTTTGCATATTATGTTGTGTAGTTGAGAATTATCATTGGTAGGTTTATGCAGTTATGTTTGTAACTAATTTTTCACGGTTTTTATTTTTATTTTTTGGCATAGAATTATTTTGGGTAATTTTTAGTAGTCCTTAAATGTAGTTGTTCATCTGTTGATTTTTCTGCAGATTTTTATTTTTTAGTTTTTTTACAATAAAGGGCAGTTCTTTGATTCATGTGAAATATTAAATGCAATTCAAATATTTTCTTGATTCATGTGAAATATTCCACACACTTCAGTTATTTTTTATTCTTATCATACACTCAATTACTTTCATTCATCTATGCATTGTACATTTTTTTTCATTTCAATCATCTCCATTTTTTGTGTTGGACTAATTGCAATAAAAGCTTTTTTTTAATGAAAGACACATTCAGTCAACAAATCATTTTATATCATTCATAAATAGTAAAAATGCAAAGGTCAAGAAGTTACTTTTCTAAGTGTTTTTATACAAAAAGCCCCTCCAGATCTACATTTAAAGTGTTTTCAAATGATTATTTCATACCTTTATATCTCATACTATATCTACTTTACATGAGAATAACAAATCACACATTTTCATTCTTAGTACATACCTGTAATAGATTTTGGAGTTAACCCATCCGAGTCACACCCCACAACCAGCGAACTAAAACATAGTGGAATGCGTGTCCCTATTAACAACATACACGAGACCGTGCAGCCAAATTACTGTCTTGCGTCGCCATCTTGTTAGGGCAATTTTTTCCTTAAATATGGAGTGCACGCATATTAGGCGCGGTCAGACTGGGCCATTGGTAGGCCTACGCGCGCAAGTAAGAGTGCGTCGTCCGGTGGCTAGTGATTATGACGTAACAATGCACATTTGTACATGATCATGATCAATGATCAATGAATACATGTGATTGTACTTTGAAGGAATATTGAAGGAACAGTCCTATAATTATCTTTTATCCGATGCATCCAATTTGACTTGGAAGTATACTTGTATGTTGCATAATATGTGGATATCTATACTGCAAACATTTGTAAATATGTTCTGAAAAAAGGCATGCAGTTCTAGATCTTTATGGAGATGTTGAAAATGTGTGATTGTACTTTCAAGGAATGGATTTATTTTTACTTTATCATGGAATACCAACAAATAATTTACAGATACATACAATACAAGCGTAAATGTATATATACAGTGCACTCCCGTTATAACGAAATGCTCGGGACCGGCAGTTTTCTTTTGTTATAACGAAATTTCGTTATAACCGAACAAATACAATATATAACGAAAACAAGGAAACCACGTATATATATCATATTCTGTTTGCTGAATACTCATCATACACTGGAAAGCTATGTGGAATGTGATGGGATAACTGTATTACAATAACAAACGCAAGTTCCCCTCAGAAACTGCGTGACACAAGGAGCAAACACACAGTGATGTGAAGCGTTCACCCATGCAGGGACGCTGTATAAATGCTTGTTCCGCTACGTATTTTCGAAAGCAATTCGTATTTCGTTATAACGGAGCACATTTCTTTTGTTTTTCTTTGTCTGTGGCGCTCGAAAAAGACTTCGTTATAACGGAAATTTCGCTATAACCGTGTTCGTTATAAGCGAATTTTGCACCATAGTCTTTAATGGTGATAATATTGGGACCAGAAGATTTACTTCGTTATAACGAAATTTCGTTATAACCGTGTTCGTTGTAATGGGAGTGCACTGTACATTGTACAGTGTAGTTCAGAGATATTACACACAACTTATAAATACATTCTGAGAATTTCTGATACATAAAGATGATCGTGCTCTACTTTTTAGCATTATTTGTAGCTTGAATATTTCATATACTGTCGGAGTGATCGCCCTGTTTGTTGCCAATTGTTACATGTGTGCAAACTGCAGAATAGAATTACTGTATAAATATTCAATTTACAATATTCAATTTTTATTTCATTTGAAACGGCTCGTCCATATTTTTCATGATCTGTATTTCTGAGACATTTGTTATACAATTGTATTTGAAGAAATAAAATGTTGCTGGCATCGTTCTTGCCACTTCAAATCATTTGCAGCATACATTTTCTGTGTTTTGATCCTTACCTGCGTAGCAGAATCCGAGTCCATTTTGAAAAGCTCAGTCCAGTTGTTTATCTACATGCCTCCTCCTCTTACTTACTAAATATCCAGAACGGGCGGGATCCCCATCAGTGTCATTTTCTTCTTCCTGCAATCGTAATGCCTAATTGTACCCCTTGGGAATAGTGGTTCAGACTAATGACATCAAAATGTAGCTGACATCGTTCTGTGCTTGCCACTTCCAATCATTTGCAGTGTATTATTGTTTTTTATTCTTATAATATACTGGTACTTCTGAGTTAAAGATAATTCTTCCATCTTGAAAAGCAGTTTTTTTGTCCATCTGGTATGTCATGACGTTACTTACAATGGAGAGTGTGTGTGCGCGCGTGTATGTGTTTCTAATGTGCTTGTGTGTGTGTATGTGTGTGTGCTGCGGACATATCAATGTGAGACTGAGTTTGCCAATACATGCCTGTAAACACAATAAATAACAAAGCTTGTTTACAAGGATCTTTTATTTGATTCCATAATTAAAAGAACAAATGAAAGATACAATAAATATTAGAAAATCAGGACAATTGTTATCAATACAGTGTATATGGGTAGAATGAAATTATGCTGTACTTTCAGCAAAGTATTGACCAAAAAAAATACAAACACATTACCAATACACATCATAAATAGAGGACTTAGGAGGATAAAATGGAATCTGTTCACGAATCTACTGTAATTATACTAATCATTGCGAAATAGTATGACGTGTGTAATATTTTGCATGATGGGATGTGTGCGTGTGTGTGTGTGTGTTACACAACTCACGGCTAGCTTTTCCTGGAATGCTCAGCTCGTGGCACATCCATGATGCACAGGCAGTGTTTACAGGTACATCAGGTGCATGAAACGGGTGCATGGAAGCGTGCAGCTCACTGCACGCACGTGTGGCGACTCAATGGCAGTACGCTCGGTGAGTCGCCAGCCGGAAGTATTTAAAAAGAAGGGTCCCCCCCAAAAAAAAAAAAAAAAAAAAAAATCCATCACAATTCCTTCTCAAACTGCATGGAAACAGAAGATAAGGATTATCATTTTCACATGGAGATATCATTGCAATGTAAGTAAAACAATGAACTTGTCATTTTTAAGAAACCCTTCAAAAACTGGCGACCCAATAGGTGTTGACATTAGAACTACATAGTCTAGTAAATTTACCAGTACATGATGTAGAACGGTCAGAATTTACCTCGATCGCTCAGTCATATCATGGCCGGCGCAGCCGTGGGGGCCGTGGGGGTTAAGGTTATGTGTTTTCTCTAAAGACCTTTTTTTTATAACACCCGGAAATAGTAGGAGGGGAGAGAATGAGGTGAGGACCATTTTTTTTTTTTTTTTTTTTGCTTGCCAGCTGAAGAAACCCGGAAGTGGACCGGAAGAGATAGGCTGAAGACCCCCCCTTTTTTTTTTTCTTTTTTTTTTTTTTGCTTGTCAGCTGAAGAAACCCGGAAGTGGACGGGGAGAAGAGATGAGCCAACATGTTTTTTTTTTTTTTTTTTTGCTTGTTAGCTCATGAAACCCGGAAATGGGCCCCCACACTTTTGAAAACGCTGCGCCAGCCCTGCCATTATCTTGGTAAAGTCTTAATTCGGCTTTTGACGACTTAAATTTACAACATTAAACTTATAAAGTTAGACAAAAATAAACATGCAGTGAGCTATTTCACATTATTTACATCATGTCAAAAGAAAAGAATATTGCTGTATCTTCCAGTGAACCACGTAGGACACCTACCTGTACTTGTCTTTGACTTTAGTGTTAAGTCACTGCAGAAAGTACGACTCATGTTATGAGCATGACGAGTTGACTTAATACACGGTAGGTACTGTACCTAACGTTCGTCACATAGCCATAGGGCCTACAAAGAACATTTGACAGACTGTTTGGTTAGGCCTAACGTTAAAAAAGTATGCCTCCTTGGACTGGGCCCTAAATTTACTTACATAAATTTTAGGCAAATTCTATAAAGATAATTCTCAAAAGTAAGGCAAGGCCCTGTTATAAATCCATCGATCTGACCACTGCATAATCAGACCGTTTATGTCCTCATTTGATAATCTAACAGGAGGAATCATATCAGAGTTAAATTTTAAAAATTCATGGCTGACAAAACGAGACCCACCCATCCCCACGCCCCACCACCGCCATCCATGCCCACTCACACTTCCAGCTATTGGGGTCGTCGTACGCAGCCCATCATACCATCCTAGATCCTCATACAGACAGACGAAACAACCAAGTTATAACCAAGGCACGTGGCGTGATACGTTGTGCGAGAAACTCGTCTGTAGCTGTGGATGTTCGATCAATTTTTCCGCACCTGAAAGTAACGGATGTGGGGGAAAAATAATGATGCTTACCGTCATGGCAATGAAAATGAAGAATTGCGACTTGCTCGTATGACCGAGTACCTTTATACACCACAAGCGGTAGATTTCCAGCAATGTCTTGAAATCTGAGTGTTTACCCCTCACTGCATGCCGCCGGGGCTGCAGCACCAATTTTTAGCTTTTCTTCCATGTGCGTTCGTTCCGAAATTTTACCCTGGCTGGCCCTTTAGAATTCCCGCCACGCCCCGCGCGCTTCCCCTCACTACTTACGATTGCGATCACAGCACCCTACGCGATGTCATCTTGCCCGCCGGGCGATCAGTAGCGGGAGCTAGCAATCTTCTGCGATCCGTGGTAAACTGGGTGGTGGGTGTAGTACATGATTGTGTGTACATGTACCCAACTCTCGCGCCCGATCGCAGTAATTCGCATCCGCAATGCTGAAATCGCTGGCCGTCGCACATCGTGAGCACGCACAGATCGGCCTCGATCGCGTGTCGCACCGGATCGCACAGGTGTGTTTGTTGATGCTGTCTCATGCACAGGCCTTCCACAGGCTATGTCAATGACACAATCGAGACTTCCAACAGACTGATGTGGGTAATGGGATACAAATTTGATGAGTTACAGCTTAATTCAAAGGAAGATTTATTTCTAATGCCACATTAGTGGATCGGAAAAACAGTAATGCAGACAAGGATGGTAAATCAAATTTAATTTCATTACAATTTATTTTCATATTTCTCAAGAAAAACACGTCAGCTATTTATGCATAATTTGCAACTTGGTGCACTATAGAATATTACTAACATGATTGTCAAATTTGATACTGTTTGAATATACAGGAGAAATATGATTGAACCTACTTTTAAAACAGGCGTGTAACCCGTTGAGGACGAGTCCCGAGTGTACTCGGGCAGGTGTCTATGGGAAATGCGTGTTGTAGCAAAATCAAACCGTCGTCAACGGGGAAGCTATAGGTCCCGGGGACCAAACTAAAGAAGAGAGAGAGAGGGGGGGGGGGGGGGGCGGAGGCCAATAATAACTCGGGGATGATGAAATAGCGAACTCTTCTCAAATAAAATTGTACGAGAACTGAATTGCAGTTGTTAAGATAGCATGCAAAGTTGACTGGTGGATCCTGCAATTGACATTCATTAAACTACATTTGGCTCATTGGGGGAGTATAATTGAGATAAGAATAGAAACATATTGTCTCCTTCAAATTGGTTTACTTGCATTGCACCCCAGGAAAAAAAAAAATCTATAAGAAGATGCTGATAGAACATTCAGATGATGACAAACTCTTATTTTTTAATTTTGTAGATGATTCTTACCTTTTGGCTCAAACTGACCCCAGTAGGCCCTATATTATTTTGATATAAAAAACAATAAATGATGAATTAAAAAAAAAAACATGTTATGGAGTTGATGTATGCAAATGAGTTATCACTATTATACTAACACAAAATGTATGTTTTTTTTAGTATACTGACTCTTAAGATAGCCTTCCACGGAACATTGTGGTTGATACCACATATCGCATAGTTACAGTTACAGTTACAGTTCGTTATACCGAAGGTTCGTATACCCTCCGAAAATGAAATGAAGTTCAAGTGCATGCGAAGGTTCGTTACAATCATTTATGAGAAAATTAGGGCCATCATTCCAAAGGTTTGTTTATACGGAAATGAAATATTAATCCGAAAATGAAAGGTTCGTAATTCGGAAAAGTAAACCTCATTTGGTGACAAATACGGTTAAACAAAATGGAATCATTATTAAATGGGAATTATGCAATGGCACAGTGAATGAACACACACACGCACACACACACACATGTGTTATTTATATTTAAACACATTATGCAAATACACAATATTCCTATTGATGACTACTAAAATACAATCTGTGTTATTGATTAAAAACAAGGAAGAATAGGCCCTATCCTCCTTCTGTGTGTGCCACCCTTTAACATTTAATATTGATCCACATAGGCTCTACATGATGATCATCAGGATGAGCCGTTCTTCATCACAGATATTTGACAGTCCCCTATTCAATTTTCAAAATAACGAGCCTTATTCAAGTGTTTGGATTAAAGAACCTTATTTCATTTTGAGAATAACAAACCAGGCCAGAAGGATTTTATGGAAGGTTCCGAATTATAGAAAACGTGGACCATTTCCGGGTTTAATCAGCTGACAAGTAAGAAAAAAAAGTTTCTTCGTTTCCAGTCTCATGCCACTTCCGGATTTCATCGGCTAACAAGCAAAAAATAAAACAAAAACAAAACAAAACAAAAACAGAACAAAACTAAAACGCTTCAACGCAATTTTCTCGGTTCCGCGACTCACTTTTTTTTCCATTTCTTTTATATTTTTGGCTGCCAGCTAAACGGGCGCAGGGGATGGGGGTGGTTGCGGAACCCTCTAACCCCCCCCCCCCAACACTTTTGTTTTTCAATGATATTTTATTGATTTCATTCAAATCAAACATAAATCAACCCATTCTGGGTGTAACATGAACATAAAAACGGTCTTATTCAAATGCCATTCAAAAGACAAATCCATTACCAACTTATACTGCCAATTATCTCCCTTCAACATAACAACTCGATTATAAATCAAACCTACTGACCATTTCTTCACGAGAAAGTATTGACATGTACAAAAAAAAAATATATATATATATCTTTGACTATATGGTATACTTATACTGCCAATCATCTCTCTTCAACATAACAACTCGATTATAAATCGAGTATATAAGGGTATATAAGGGTATATATATATTTATATATATACAAGGGTATATACATAAAAAACAACAAGAATACGTTATACAAAACTAGAATTAAATCATTTCATTGAAACATACACACACACACACACCACCCCAGTTACGGGCCTGCAAACCTTCGGAATAACGAACCTCTATATATGGGGAACTTGTGTTGCATGTGTCTCGGAATAAGGAACTTTCAGAAGAACAAACCTTATTACCTCAGTTTTCTAACGAACATCATCCGAAACTGACTGTGTAAACACGTCACGCGTATTAAGTAGGCTACATTACACAGTCAAGTCCTGCTGATAGGCCTATACAGATGATGGTTAAATAGCTGGGAACAATACCAACAGAGGGGCATGACTCCGAAGTAAAAAATACTGTAAGAGGCACCGATGCCCATGGTTTTTATATTAAAAAAACTCGAAATTAGTTAGAGTATGTTTTCATTTTCTCGTATTCTTATTAAAACTTCAAAACAAAAGAAAGAGACAAATTAGGCGATAAGTCATGTGGTAGATTTTTCTTTGAGGGATTCTAGAGACAGAAGGCGAGGCATGATGAAGTACTATAGGCAGGTCGACATGGTCGAGTGGTAATGTCAGAATTGATTTGTTATTGATATCACAATTGCTTTGTTCTTATACATTCACACGAGCATGTGACTATAATAATTATACGAATTATATAGCCTAATGTCACATTGACTTTGGAACATTTCACAAGTGACCGTGCGAAGGAACGCGCGATGTCACAATTTACGACTGCATCGTTTCACAAAATGTATTCTTATGGACTCTCAAACATGCCAAAATTATGAAACATTCGAATTATGTTCTGAATTAAAAAAAAAAAATATCCCCTAGTGATTGGTTAAGGGAGTTTCACGTAATTTGATGATTTTTCAACTTTTTCAGAATGTTGACCCGTTTGACATTCCATGTACAGGCCTCACTAATCTAATAATGCCGTCACTCTTAATTTGTGAAATGATGTCACAAAGCAATTGTGACATCACCAAAGCAATAATTTAACATTGCCCTCCGCTTCATATACGGTCAAAAACAATTACTGTGATATCGCAAAGCAATGCTGACACAGCGCACCCCTTATGTACTTCGTTCTGTCAGCATAGGATCCCTCCACAATGCTCATCATTATTAATATTCACCACCACTTCCCTCCTTATTTCCCCTACTTTTGTTTCTTTTTTCAATTCAAAATATATAACTCTGCCTATAATGTGAGTTTCTTTTCAAAAAAAAATACAAACTATGTTCAATTCAATTCAATTCATTTTATTTCCATACTTCTCATTTGTGGACATTATAAACAGAAATCAAACAAGTTCTTTCACCTTGTAAACAATGTGCAAAACACAACAATATACATGGTGATAACACAGTAATTATATGTAATAACTGGTCAAATTCGAAATCGAGATGGGGTTGATCAAAGAAAAGTATGAAGGGACCTACATGAAAGCAAGCTTGTTTGGCTGTAAGCCCCGAGTAATTAGTGTTTGTGAAAAAGAAACGGAGAACGGATAGTAGATAAGACCAGATGATGTAAGGGTGCCAAATAAGAAAAAAAAAATACTAAAATGTGAACTATTACTGTGACCAAGCTATCATTGGTTTCAGGAGTACAACATGATTTGCATAATCATAAAGCCTACTTTGGTATACACTATACTGTTGTTGCATTAAAGCTATCGCCAGGATATGATCAGTAAGACACAAGAAGTAACATGTACAGCTATCAAGCCATTTGGTGCCCGCCGTCAAGCTCTGTATAGAAAGTTAGAGAGAGAAAGAGGGAAAGAGGAAGAGAGGGAAGCGAAGTAGAATGTGGAATTGATAAAGATGAATTCGGAGAGCCTGACAGCAAGACCCAAAATGGAATCTGCAGCGTGTTGACAAGAATGTTTGATCGGACAATACCACAATATTACATAAGACATTACAATTATTCAGTTTCTGCAAGATATGCACTCAATAAAAACTCTTTTAATTTGCGTTTAAAGGAATATAAAGACGAGCAGCTTGTTATTTCGGGGGAGAGGTCATTCCAATATCTAGGGCCAGTATACATTATCGTTTTTTAGCGAAAATTGTTCGAGTACGTGGAAGGTGAAATGCGTCACTTTGGCGGGTAGGATAATTATGAATCAAATAGTTTTTCCTGAACATGCGAGTGAAAACATCCGGTAACTCCTTGGCAGAAAATTTATACATAAATATGCCTCGCTACCTCCAAGAGTAGGCTTACTATTCACCTAGGAACGTCCTGTGCCCCTCAATTCGGATATAGATACCAGCAGTTTTAATAAATGATCCTACCAGGGATCTTTCTCTTACAACAATTACTAGAAACTCTCAAGGCAAAATATTATACACATAATCACGTAGCACTTTCAATCAATCAATTTCAGTTTATTGTCACAAACCATTCACATGTGTATGTACCACAAAGTTTGTGGTACATGTACATCATGTACCACAATATAATAATAATAATAAAAAAAATGAATCAGAGCGCATGCATGTTAAAATGGCCAATGTTGCGTGGGACCTTGAAAAAGCAAAGTCTCCCCCCCCCCCCCCCTCAAAAAAACAATACATACAGATGAGTGGAAATGATTCACGATGTATTGTAAATAAATAAAGGGCTGAGGGGAGAAACAAAAACAAGATCGAGGGAGGTGGGGAAGGAACCAGAGTTTTGTGGAAGGAACCCCTCAGCTCACTGAACTAAAACAGTAGTCTAGGCCTTTCGCCGCAAGATGGCGCCATCGCAAAATAACGCAAAATGGACACATACTAGTAGTTCTGTGACACACGTCCATACACTAGTGTACGTACAGCCGTACAGTACATACACACTGTACAATACAATACACAGTATACACAGTATAGTCGTGTCATTTATCGCCACGTTGAATTACCGGTCCCAGCTCCCAGCGCTTTACGTATCGATAGTGTTGATCCTATTCGGGCAAGATGGTGAGTAGTTTCTTTTATTTTTAGTGTCTGTTCTGTCGTATGATAATTGTCATATTTTTTTCTCATCAATCAAGGTTAGGTGATGTTCTGGTTGAGTACAATGTGTATTGTAAACTCTGTTTTTGTAGTTGGCCATGTATCGTCACTTCAAAGCGACCGGATTGCGTTATCCCACATACTGAGATTTATGTAAGTGGAGTTTTACGCAAGATCGATAAAGAGCGAGCGGTGAAATTTAACCAACTCTGACAGATCTTGGGAAGGGAAGGGCTAGGCGTTATGTTATTCGGAGCTCGAGGGCGATTCACAGTTGGAAGGAGAGGGTCGCTGACATATCATCAATTTATTTGTGTTTATCGAATCAGGTGGGTGGATTATGCCCAAGCCTCGGACTGCGGACGGAGTGCACACTCCACTCTCCAGATCTCCCTGCTCCCTGCTTGATAAAAGCTACATTTCCAATATCACTCTCATAAATTTGGCCAAAACACTTTTTATTATCAGAAAGTGCTGATAATATTGATGTCAATTTTTAATTATATTCATCGCTCAAACCTCTTTTTAATGAGCTCTCTGTACTGCTACCTAAACACGAAGCGCTCAAGTGGTACGTTATTTTTGTTAGATGAGACAGGCTTGCCATTTATTAATTTCAAGCCTTATCCCATTGAAGACGAGTCCCGAGAATACTCGGGCAAGTGTCCATAAGAAATGCATGATGTATAAAATCTGTCCTCAATGGGTTAATTTTAATGTATGGTGTTGCAATTTTTTAAAACAACTTGCTCTTTTGGGACCTTTTTGTGGCATACACTGCCTACACAATCAGAATCTGAAGTTAGCAACCTAATTTAACTTGAATATGATGAGGATATATTTACCAATAAATATGAGCGACTAACTTCAGTTCCATTGTGCGAAGGTCACAGCAGCGTACATTGTGAAGCTTGCAAGGAAGGAATTGTTTCAGAGGACGACATGTAGATGTACGTAAATTGATGTTGATATCATCAACACTATAATTGCATCCTTTCGTGATTTTTATACAGTTCAATGATGTGGAATTTTAAATAACTACCTTAATGTGAAAGTACATTAGCATCTCTTGTAAATCAAGTATGAAATAGAATGTCTCACCATGCACCATCCATACTGCTAGGAGGTCCAGACTGGACAAAGCACAGTATGATGTTCATCTCATTCTTGTTATTTAATGAGTGCAAGTAAACTCTGTTAGTAGTATGTTGTACCTACGATGTGCAGTAATCGGTGATTCTATACAAACTTTGCTTGGAGACTAAGTTACTGAAAAAGTGTAAGTGTCAAACAAATCATTTCATGAACTTTGTGACATATTCAGCAAATTTGTGGAGAATTTTCATTGTCTGTTGATTATTCCACTTTCTGTAAAAACCTTAGTAGTAGTACAATGATACAGTTTGTCATACCCATCTACCTGTATTCATCTGTCAGTCTGCCTATGTAGATTTCTTGGACTACCAAGAAATGAACAGCTATTTCTACTTCAGCTCTAGAAATCAAACCCCACCTACCAAACCTGTAAACCCGCAGAAACAATTTTATATATTCTTGTTTTTGTACCTTATCTTACAGGTGTCTGTAATAAGCACAGTGGACACTGCTCATGAAGATATGATTGTAAGTTGCTTTTTATTATTTCAGAAGTTATATCTCAATGGTTGCATTCTTATTCCCAGAATGACTTTCTTTCATCTCTGAGTTTGCTCCTCACACAAACTGCATGACGGATGATGAAAGATAATTGGCAGTGCGAAGATATTTCTTGATTCAAAGTGAATAAAGGAATTTATTCTGTTTGTTGTGTTTGCAGAGAATATATTGTGGTATTCATTCTTGTATCCTATCATCTGGAATCGACTTAAAGAAGCAATTGTTTACATAGCTGGGATTAGACATGATCATTTTTGTGTGAAATACAAATATTTCCTAGCAATACAGTGTAGGAATGGAATTATAATTATGAGACAATGTATGTATCGAAAACTACACACTTTACCATCGATTTACATTGTACTTTAGCAGTACTAGTATGTAATTTACTGTACAGCATAGGTCACAACAGACAGGAAACGAGGAAAAAAGTTCCTCATGCCTCTTTTACCAGTACCTCTGTACAGGATGTAACATTGGGATGTCATTGGTGATTCTTTGAAGGAATGTAAAATTCATATTTCTGTGTATGATGTATTATGTTTGATATATCATCTTTAACTGATACAATCTCAGTCATAAACATTATCTCTTGCCTAGGTAGATTTCTGAAGCTGCCAAAGAATTTCTTATACAAATGATGTTATTGTCAAAAAAAAAGATGAAACACACATCTTAAAAACAATGCTCTTCCATGTCACAAAGTTAATTTTCAGAATATTGATAGGTACACTTTTATGTATTTTGCTGGGCACTGTAAGATCAAGCATACTTCAGTGAGCATTGGGAACAGCAGTGTCAAGCTAATTTCATGTTTTTCCAACTAACAGCATGATGCACAAATGGACTACTATGGAATCAGATTAGCAACCTGCTCGTCAGATAGATCTGTGAAGATATTTGATGTCAAAGGTGGCCAACAGACACTTGTTGCCAATTTAAGAGGGTAAGTAACAGAACCTGTTTGTTGCTGGTGTTGTTGTTATTCTTGTTTTAATTGATTGCAGTTATATCAAAGGTTTCAACCTGCCAGGGAGAGCACATCATGTACCAATGTTGTGTCATCAATAATGAAATTGTGTGTACTTCTAATCACACAGTCTTGATGTATCATAAAAATGTTATCAAATTGGAGATTTAAATTTATGAAATGTAAATATCTGTATTGTCTCTTTTCATGATTTGGCTATGGAAATAATAAACAGCTTGGCTGTTTAACCCAGTGAAGAAGAGTCCCAATATGGGCAGGTGTCTATGTAAAATGTGTGTTGTAGCAAAATCAGACCATCCTCAATGGGTATTAATAAATTATGCTACCAGCAACAAGCTTTATTGGCAGACTGTTTGATAGCCAATTTTATGTGAAATAATCTACAATGCCTTTGGTGAATAACTGTTTAACTATTTTTGAATATGCTATTTCACTGTTGTGTTTAGTGTAAGAGATGACCATCTACAAATTTGCTATATTTAAAATGGTCTTTTTGCCAAAGGATGAGAGATTCTGTATTGCAAACTTTGTGGTTGTGTTCCATGAAGACAGTAGTTACTGTTGTTTTTATGGCAATTTCATCTTAATTTCAGTTAATTTATGAGATTGGTGAAGCAAAAATTCCTATATGTAAATGTCATGAGTAGCAACTTGAAAGAGATGTTTTGCACAGTTGATATGACTGTGAACTCTGACATAGCTGGTGGGAGGTGATTTATGTGATTCACTACTATTTTTATCAATTATTATCATTATTATTATTGATGCCTACCAGTACTGTATGTTGTAATGTCTATTCATCTAAACCTTCAGCCATGAGGGTCCTGTGTGGCAGGTGGCGTGGGCGCATCCCATGTACGGCAACATCCTGGCATCATGCTCCTACGACAGGAAGGTCATCATCTGGAAGGAGACCAACGGCGCATGGGACAAACTCTACGAGTACAACAGCCACGACTCGTCCGGTGAGATGATGCAGCGTGCAAACAAGAGTTGGGGAGGGAAGGGGTAAAATCACAGGTAGCAGTTGGATATGGATGGAATGCTGAGGATGTTAAAAATGTGGATATTGTGTTGGGTTTTCCCTCCAGGTGGATAACCATAAGACTGTCTATTCTCATAACACAAAGTTCATCAAACTGTAAACGTGTAGTTATGGAATGTTTTGTTTATTCGTCATGTATTTTGTAGAATTGTAAACTTGTGTCGCTTGTAATAATAGCATCAAAAGTTATCTCATTAATGCAATTTGAAAAGTGCGTCTAAGTTTAAGTCTTGTCAGTGTATACTGAATTATAATTTATTCATGTGAAGATAATTAGCAATCATGAGATCAGCTTTCATAAATAATGCTTGTTCTGTGAATATGCAGTTCACTTTACTCACAGGAATGTTTAAATGGTTTGTCTCATACAATTTTATATGTTTGTTCGTGTTTTATCAGTAAATTCTGTCCAGTGGGCACCCAGCGAGTTTGGACTTGTTCTGGCAGCTGCTTCTTCCGACGGGTCGGTGTCCATCCTAGAGCATGCCAAGGGCCAGTGGGAGTCACAGAAGATCACAGAAGCTCATGCGGTGAGTTGGATGCTTCAAGAACTTCAAGAACTTCTTCCAAGCCAAAGATTTAAGCGACCCCCTCCCTTCCTTCCCCTTCCCCCCACCCCATGTTGAGTGCAATGTTGCTGTCATTCAGTCATATTATCTCCAACGACATTAGATAATACAGTGCACTCCCGTTACAATGAACACGGTTATAACGAAATTTCATTTTACCGAAGTAAAACTTCTGGTCCCAAAATTATTGTCACTAAAGTCCATGGTACAAAATTCACTTATAATGAACACGGTTATAGCGAAATTTTCGTTATAACGAAGTCTTTTCCGAGCACCATTGACAAAGAAAAACAAAAGAAATGTGCTCCATTATAACGAAATGCGGATCGCTTTTGAAAATACGTAGCGGAACAAGCATTTATAGCGTCTCTGCATGGGCGAATGCTTTACATCACTCTGTGTTTGCTCTGTGTATCACGCACAGTTTCCGAGAGGAACTTGTGTTAGGCCAAAAAAAAAAAAATGTTGCATTGGCGTAACATGAGATTTTCAAATAGGGTCGGTCGGGCGGATTTTTTTTTTTTTTTTTTTTTTTTTTTTTTTGCTTCCTGCATTTTACGTGTAAAACTCGTGCTCAGCTCAGTAAACAGTTACAACTGCTGCACCGAATGTGCTGTGTTCATCTATTCTACAAATCATTTATGAGGCCGATATTACTGGAATTATACCCCTTCACAGAATTTAAAGATGTTGAAATCCCTATCCTGAATGTTTTCACTTCATATTTTACTATTTTGACTTAGATAAGATAGATGCAAATTGACCCATATGTACGATCTTTTCATCGCACACGGCGATCTCTATTACAGTCCCACATATACAGATTCGTGTAAGTTCTCCACACAAGAAACCTATGGCAAAACTGTGCACAATACATCGCAGTCTGAATGCTACGTATACACTGAATAAATCTTGTTAGAGTACGTGTCCGTGTTGGAAACAGATGACGTACTGATCAAGGAAGGCTTATGCGAGGCGCTAGATCTCTCCCTCGTACATCCGATATCCCCAGAGCCGTTTCCACTTCCGGGTTTGTGCGATCGCGATCGCAATCAACAAGATATTTGATATCGATAGCAAAAAAAAATAATAAAAAAACATGGGGTCGGCGGAATTTTTAGGGTCGGGCGGGTTACGCCAATGCAACAATTTTTTTTTTTGGCCTTATTGTAATACAATAATCTGAAATTAAATAAGGTTCGTTTTATTGTTCTGAAGGTTCTTTATTACAAAACACACAGATTCTGATACACCTAAATGTCCGTTAATTCAGAAATGAAATAGGGTTTGTTATTACGATCATTTTGGCGTTTCCAAAGGTTCGTTATTTATAAGGTTCGTTAATCCGACAATGAAATAATGGTTCTTATTACGACGGTTCGTTAGTCCGAAATGATAGGAATTACAAACCTTTATCATCTTAAGATAGTCGAACCTTTGAAATAACTAATCTTTCTCATTTTTTTTATTAATAGACCTTCTTCGGAATAACGAACCTTATTTCATTTTCGGATTAAGAACCTTCGGAAAAGGAACCATCCCATTTCACATAGCTTTCCAGTGTATGATGAGTATTCAACAAACAGAATATGATATAGAAGACAAGGCATAGGCCTATGTGTGGTTTCCTTGTTTTCATTATATATTGTATTTGTTCGGTTGTAACAAATTTTTTTTTTTTTTTTATATTCAAGTTCCATATTCCACATTCCATATTCAGGTTTCATATTCCATTTGATTTCGGAGTAAAATATGTATAACACAACATTCAATTTTAGACATAATTTCACAAATGTATAAGGACATGTAATAAAATGATGTGTAAATATTAGGAACCTACTAAAAAGCAATGCTTTTAGGATGTAGGTATAACAAAAGAAAATTGCCGGTCCCGAGCATTTCGTTATAACGGGAGTGCACTGTAACTTGTTGTTCTGGCTGCCTTTTCATGGCTGCCTTTTCAGTTTTACTTCAGATCTCAACCTCAAGCATTACGACTACCAATGATGAAAAATCAGACCATATCCCAGAATTCTCTGTGCAATGATCTTCATCTATGTCTATCAATCAAGATATTTTGACTATTAGATTGAATGATTGAAGATAAGCTGTCATTCAACATCTTTTGTATCAGAAAGTTTGTTGTCATTTGTAATATAGATTACCAATGATGGAGAGAGTGTCTCATCTGCAATGTAGTAAGTGGTGTTGAGTAGAAATGACAATATTTTATGTATGAAATCTTGTTTAATATGACTGGAATGAGCATAGTGCATAACACAAATCATGTAACTGGCAAATGTGTTTTATCCATGATGAATTTTTTTCACTATTATCATTAGATTGGCTGTAATGCTGTGAGCTGGGCCCCTGCAGTGGAGCCAGGCTCCCTCATTGAACCCCCGACTGGTGAGAAACCGAACTTGGTCAGGAGGCTCGTGACAGGAGGCTGCGACAACCTTGTCAAGGTCTGGAAGTAAGTGTGGCTAGCGTCTTTTTGCATCTCTGAATTGCGTTCGTTTGGCTTGAAACCCAATAACTGCTTCATCACAGAGGGGGTCCAAGTGAATGACCTCTCTTTTTTTCTCAGCATGTAATTGATACAAAATCTTTTGAATAAAAACCGAAAACATTAAGCCATTCCGTCAAGGAAAACCACTGTTATGTTGAGGTCACCGGGCCCCATGATTTTACCTCGTTGTAGTTGTAAACATACCAAAAGAGGCCGGCTAAATGCAGGAATGGAAAACCTGGACTGCCAAATTTACCCTGTTAAAAGTGATACCTTATTGTAAGCTCGTTATGGCAGAGTTTCCACTGTACAAGATTCTGAGATTCCCATGAACCCTGGGGAAGATCAACCAGGTTCTAGTGAGCGATGGGATACCACTGATAATGAGACACATATTTTCCACCTTTATTTTATGGTGTGCTTTATTTTGTCTTTACCTGCATTGCTATATAGGGAGGAAGATGGCAAATGGAAAGAGGAGCACAGGTTGGAGGCGCACAACGACTGGGTGCGAGATGTGGCTTGGGCGCCCTCTATAGGCCTACCTCACAGTGTCATAGCTAGCTGCTCGCAAGACTGCCGGGTGATCATCTGGACCAATGACGAGAGTACGGGAAGCACATGGACGCCGAAGGTGAGTTTAAAGCTGGATTTACCCCCGATTGGACTCAAAACTCAGTTTTGTAGCACATCTACTGTATGCGTCATGTGTGATAACTTTGACGTGGGAGAGTACAGGCGACTCCTGTTGTAACCAAGTCCTCGGGACTGGCAGTTTTCTTAGTTATATCAAACCCTAATAACGAAGTATAGAAAATTTTATATCCCTCACAAATTGCTTCTCGTCCTCTGATTGGTCGAGAGCACTGTAAACAACAAAACATAATTCTACCATACAAATGACTATACTCCCTAGGGAAATGGTAAAAACTATATCACGCTGGTGATTTTCGCGCCTTTTTTGCTTCGCGTCGCGACGCGAAATATTTCACTTGTAAATGAATGGGTATCGCAGCACCTTCGCTTCGCGAGAGATACCATGTACAAATGAATGGGTATCGCGGCGCCTTCACTTCGCGAGAACCGCAAGGCACGCATACACTCAATACGTGTAACGTTTAGAGAGACTCAGAGAGACTCTTATAAAGCCCTCATTCTACTTAAAAAGATGATCATGGTATTATATTATGTTACAACAGAGTAGGCGATATCGTAGATCTATAATTAGACAACAACAATAAGCAAGAGAGGGCTCTTCGACGTACCGTAGGCCTATAGATCTATTCTAATATCTAACGTTGGTTAGGCCTCATTTGGCCCTGGTTTTGAAGATGCGTGTCGTGACTCGTAGAGGTATGCCAATAGAAGATCGTTCAAAGGATTTGGTGCAATGTATGAGAAAGTATGATACCCTAACTACGGTACACATGCTAGATTTGAGGTAGTGTCTATGCCTATATCCCAGTGTAGGACTGTCTAATTTTGGGGAGTTCATGCTTCGCCGTTTGAAAGTTGGTCTCGCAGTTCACTAACTCGAGAGACCCACCCAAAAGTTGACAAACTGCACTAGATAGTAGGCCTGCTTATGCCATTATTTCTAACGTTAGCGCAAGTTAGATCTAGTTAAGCCTAATGTTAGTTCTACCTGTTTAACAGTAGACCCTAGTTCCCGTAATCTCATCCTAATAATTATTTTTTAGAGTGTCTAAACGAGTTAGAGTCTAATGTTAACTGTTTACGTTAGAACACGAATCACACGAATTTACAGTGACACTCGATGCTTTAACTGCTAGAATTTTTCCAGTGCCTAATCTAACCTTAGACTCGCTGTTACTGAATGCTACCCAAATTTACAATGTATACTTGCATTTTTAACAGGAAATGATAGTCCACTGATGTACAGACAGCTAGAAAGGCGACAGAAAACACAATCAACTGCAGCTCACAGTCACATCGTTGATCAGCTCGAGCACGCACATCACCACCGGCACCAACGTACTTGTTGACAGATCAGATACTAGTAGGCGTATTGCATGTATGAAGCGCGTAGTGAGTTTGCAGTTTGCGCATGTTTACCAGTACTAGTACGTTGTACAGCAATGCACCGAGTACACTTTGGCGGCTGAGCGTGCAGTTGTCTCTTCATAGTACGCGTACGCGCTGCCCTCCTGCTTAACTGCTTTCCCGAGCGTGAATGACTTGTCAATCTTCTTGAAAAGAGTAAAGCAAGATGCCCTAAAAAAGGGGGTAAATTACAGAATACCAGCAGTCGAATACTCTTAAATTCATTGGGAGGGATATAAAACAAATATACCAGGCCAATTTTTCGAGGCACCGGTTGAAACTATGTGCCTTCGGTGACTTCAGTAGCACTATTTTCTTCGGGGCTGTGCCCCTCAGAAAATAGTGCTACTGAAGTCACCTCATGCGCATAGTTTCAACCAGAGCCTCTCAGGCCTGGTATATTTGTATAATGTAGATGATGACTTTTGAACCTGGATTTTTACTATGCTGTTATGAGATTTTCATCACAACTGTGTTTGTTATAATGGGAGTGCACTGTGTCATGTTTAATGGTGTACAAGATAGCACCTATTTATTTCTTTGTTACAAACTGTGAATTTAAAGTGCTGTATGTTTGAAGTGCCCATAGCATTTCTGCCTACTAGGAAAAAAAAAAGTGTGGGGAAAACATGTTGATCCATTCTGGATTTCTTGCGAGATTTCACCTTTCATATCACGTCTTTTCCATGCATCAAATCACCCAGATTATGAATAAATTCAGCGATGTGGTGTGGCACGTAAGCTGGTCAGTGACGGGCAACATTCTGGCCGTATCTGGAGGAGACAACAAGGTAAGAGTTCCCTCTGGTAACTGTTACTGTGTGCTTGACCAAAGTCACTTAAGATCTTGAATTATTGTAGCTGGAAAACACAAATAAAGGAAATGAAGAAAGATTAAAAAAAGAATTGCTTCATCACACCCTGACTGTTTCCTTGGCAACTGACACAGTGGAAACTCTGCGTAACAAGATCCTTGGGACCAAGACAATTTGTTCGTTATATGAGATTTTTTGTTATATCAGTAGTGGATAAACAATACTAAACAAAGGAAATAAATTCATTGGGACCGGAGAAATAAGTTTGTAATATCAGCTATTTTGTTGTATCAGATTTCTTTATGTCGAGTTTCCACTTTGTTAATCTCAAAGCACCAGTAGAGTGCTACCTCACATGTTAAGTCAAGTACTCCTAGCTAGATCAATGAGTTATACATGAGTATCACTCAAAATACATTAGTAGTGGGAAAATAGCTTGTCAAAATGACTTAGGCCTAACCCCAAGAGCTTGAAAATTTAATAATCATTGTCCCCTTATTTTTTATGTTAAGTTACAAGTTATGTTGTGTCTAGATCTAGATATACTTTAAAGTTCAGACACTACATTTAAAAAAAAAATAATCAAAGTTTACTTTTTGGGGTAATGTAATTGTGCTATGACGAAAATGGGGATTTTTCAAACGTGAAAATGTTCTGAAATAAGCCTCAGATTGCACCAGAGAGCGTAAAGAACCACAGAGCTTCCCAGGCCCTAAGGCAGGCCCTGGACCCCACTGCAAGGGTTGAGCGCTCTACAATCGAGATGTGCACTTTGTGCACATTATTTGGTGTCGGTTGCAAATCCTCCCCGGTTTTGATTTCCAAAAGTTAACATCTCTGGAGTGAATGAGTAGGTGATGAAGACATGTGTACCAACAAATTATGTTAATTTTCTATATCTTTTCTATTTTTCCCTCTTTCAGGTGAGCCTGTGGAAGGAGTCCCTGGAAGGCCAGTGGGTATGTGTGAGTGATGTCAACAAGGGAGAAGGCCAGTCACAAACCCAGACACCACCGACAGCTACGACCACGACGGGGGACGCCCAGCCCGAACAATGAGGGTCTCCCACTTCCGTCTGTGCATGAGATCTTATATCCAGCAGTAATCATGTTTGTGTCGGACTCAATTGATGTATTTTGAAAACTCTGTCCTTGTCTTATCACACATGGCAGGTCTCGGTTTGGCAAGCCATCACCTTATATTTCGTGTAGGTTATATCTAGTTTTAAAAAAATGCTGCATTGTGGGTAGAAAAGAACAGCACACCCTACACCCAATAGGAAGTGTACGTGCATGTTGAAGCCTTCATTCAGTTTTGGAAATTCACCCACAAAGCAAATTATCAAATTGAAACTGTTCATTTCATGAACAGACAAAGCATTCCAAGAGGATATAAGAATGGTGGTATCTGTGAAACTCCAGACTTAAAAAAAAACAAAAAAAAAAAATCTCCATCTATTTATGTAGTAAAGGTAGGCAGCAACTTCTTGAAACTGTACCCAGAATATGCAGTCCCACATATCTGTGTCTGCACTGGTCTTGCTTCAGGTATTATTGATTTCAACAACTCTGTCCAAATTTTAATGCTGGTCCATGTGATCTGGACTATAGTTGGCATTTACGCAGTAGAAATGAAATTCACAGAAGTGTTAAAAGTTTCTCTGAGAAGACACTTCATTGATCAATACTGAGGCTAGCATGGATTGTAATGAAGGCTTCAAACATGTTTTTATCTGCTATTGACCAATATGGGAAAATGGAGATAGGAAAATACTAATGCCAGTGAATCTATTTTGATATAACATTCTACAGATGTTCTGCTTTTGAGAGACAATAGAAAGAAAAAAAAATCACATAGAACTGGTTACTGTAATGTATATTTCCCCAGGTCACCTGCTGTAATGGACAAAGTGTCCGGTGGAAATGTACATTTCCAGAAAGTAAGTGATAGCCAACAGTTTTCTGAATTCTAGTTTTTGTTTTGATCATCATCTTCATGGCCTGTGCAACACATACAAGTTCACCTCATGTGTTAATGTGTTTTATTCAGTGAAGGATAATTTTTTGCCAACTTTTATCACAAACATTGAAAGTACAAGCAGCATGCAGGACATCACAAAAGAGAAGAGGATAGAGTTTTCAGAATACACATTAAAGGGATCGTATAGTTTTGGTTGAGACCTAATTTCAGGTTTCAAACATTTTTTTGTGAGATAATGAGAAACCTCTTATGAAATATGAAAGAGCATGTAATTCTATGAGGAATTCAACGTTTATTTGATGAAAATTGGTTTTGAAATGGCTGAGATATCCAAAAAAGAGTGATTCTAATTAACAAATTAAGTGTGGGACCCACACTTTATTACGATTGCTTTGTTTTACTTTGTTTTTGGATGTTTCAGTTATTCCAAACCCGATTTTCATCAAATAAACTTTGAATTCCTCTTAAAATGGTATGCTCTGTACTATATCACAAGTGTTTTCTCGGTATCTCACAAAAAGTTGAAAGCCCAATTCTCATCTCCACCAATACTGTACCATCCCTTTAAATCTTGATGGTGAGACAACAAATGACTCAGATTTCAAAGCCAAGATAAATTTTACCAATTAGATGGAGGTGTGAATGGTGAGTGATGAGAAATCTAAAGGTCAGATTTCCATGACCATCGAGTTCTCTCATAACAAGCAGGAAACATTCCACAGCTTCGGTGATACATTTTAGGAGAGCACGCTATGGATCACATTATTCTCTTTGCCCTTTGGAATGTTTTCCTCTGAAATAAGCAATTTTCTGCTATATTGCCAGAAGCCAACAAACATTGGCAAAATATGACAAGAGTCATGTGATCTAATCTTTCCCCAAAAGTCAAAATCTCATACTTTAGAGCGATTAAGGCCAATTTATGTCAATTCAATCTTTTGTGTAGCTTCTTGTAAATTGGTTCGATATTTTGTTGTTGTTGCCATTGTTTTTGTTTCATGGAATGTCTTCACTAAACAAATGTCCATCATTTGTACTTATAGGACTATGTAATGTAATAGAATAAAAATATGTACATAGAAATATGTGTTACCAGTATTTTATGGTTGTTTCATCATATCATTGAGAATTTATTGGATACATGTATGTGTGCATGTTTGTGTGAGTTTGTGTTTGTGTTTATAGATAAATAGATAAGTTGCTAATGATATTGCCAGCCAATTTTCTATAGCTGTGTTGCATTCGTATCCGGGCAATTACCCCCAGAGGGCAATTACCTCGCGGCTAAATACTGGTTAGTGGTAAGGTTAGAGTAAAGATTAGGGTTAGGGTTAGGTTTAGGGTTAGGGTTAGGATTAGGATTTGGGCCAGGGGAAGGGTGTGGGGTAGTTGCATAGGGGGTAATTGCCCTAGACCTGTTATATTAGTGTTTTAAAGACTTTCGTCTGACAAATTTTGTTGTATGTAATATTTTTCCCCTTGTATTGGAACCAAATAGCAGACAGTAAAGCAATATCAGTCATATAAAGTGTAGAAGTGATGTGAATCTTGAAAATCAATGTATTGCAAGTATAGGGCCCCATTTCATAAAAAGTTGATATGATAGCAACTCTTGCTGGAATGGCAATTGTTATTAGTAATGACAAGAATCCAGCTTCCTTATTGGCTGTTGCCAATATGGGGCCCAGATCTGCAGTGAATTGGCAACACTTTTTCTTATCCTCTCTTGACCCGAGAGAGACGAAAACTGAAGCAGACAGTACAGGAAGATGGTGTTGACAAGAATGACTGCAGTTTATTCACTTCTCCATTGTTTTTTGTTTGTTTTTTTCTTACAGCTCTACAGCAAGCTAGGCAGGGGGGTAACAGATATGGTGGGAATGGTGAAAACTCCTCTCTCAAGATTCTGTCTCTATCTAATCGTCCACAGGTCTACAGACAAACTACGACACCATTCTACTCAAAATGTCCTTCCAAAGCTATTTAGGCTACAAGGGTATGCATTTAAGACACACAGTCGGTAAACTCAGTCAAGAATAAATCATAACCATTTTCTGATCAATATTTGTCATCACAGCCATATTAAGACACAATAATCAAGATTTTTTTTTTTCCTTCAATTTTTTTTTCTTCAAAAAATTACAGAAATGTTCACAAACATCACAACTGCTTGTATGAATTGCTTTATATGTACTTCAACTGCTTAATTCCTCTTGATTAATGACCAGTCGTCCATAAGGAAAGTGGCAAATGTGGGGGGAATACAGGAATTGTTTCTTAAAGAAGCTGTTTTTGTAACCACCATGCCAAACACACATTAAAAAAAAATGAAAGTCTCATGACCATACGATATTGATCATGTGATCCAAGACCACCATTGTAGTGAACCATACAGCAGTTTTATTGTCATTACAACAAGCAAACAAAAAAAAAAAACCTACACTGAACACATTCAACACAGGTGAAGAAAGATCTCAAAACAATATATTGATGTGGAAGATGACTTAACCTTTCTAAATTAAACTTGAGGTGGAAGATAAGAAATTTGCATAAATCAGGAAAACTTGAAAAATAAAACCAGAAGCTACAACAGTGCTTTTGCCTCATTCCACTTGTACCAAGCTTTGTTCAAAGAAGCTACAAGGAAAGTTTGAAGTGCATTTATCAACTCTTGCCTTGTCCTGAAAACCTACCAAGAACCATATCTGCAGTGAAGCCTTTTACGTCCATACCCAGTGTCAGAAGAAGTGACTCCTGTGTTGTTGTTTTTTCCAAACACATCATATTCACAAACCTTTCATTCTTTACAACTATAAACATTTATAATGCAGCTGGTGCAATGTATATTATATCACAAATGTTCTCTTTAACATGTACAACACAAATAGTCAAACACACGAAAGTATTTACAGTAAGAATGCACCAATTAGTATTTCAAATTCGTCATATTGAGCAGAAAAAAAATAACAACCACAAATCATTTGTGACAGTTCTTTGGATTACAATATCATGAAAGAGTGGTAAAACATTTCTGTAAACAAGAAGAAAACAGTGACAAGTCAAACATACTTATAAAGACACACAGTTGTCACAACAAATGTACTCATAAAAGCAGTAGCAGTATGAAATTGAACAATCTGCCATAAATTACAGTACACAGCAGCAATGTTGTATAATTTGTTACCCTCCCCTGGGACTCTCCACATGCAGTACATGTTGAGTGTAAGACTGACTCGGGTATGAAATACACAAACAGAATACATCTCACTTCTCTCTGAAAACACAAGGGAAAAAGATAAAATGCAATAACTTTGTACTCTATGTTTTGATGGACCAAAAGACATCACAAAAGTAGCGCACATAGAAAGATTCCAAAATATGGTACTAAAATTCACCAGGTAACTTCCACTGAAATACCGTACACCAGGAGAATGAAAAGAAATCAAGGTTCTATTCATGTCATATTGATATAATGATTTCTAAAATCACACCAATTACTTAAACAGCCACAATTTCATCATTGCATGCTTTCCACTACCTTTACTTCATCAATTTGTCTGCATTTGGGTGAAATTTCAAACTCTTATTAAAGAAAATGGGAGTACATTGTAAATGGCACAGTACGCACACTTTGCTTCCTCGAGCAAAACAAGTTACGCGAGGAGAATCGTACATCTACATGCAAAGGTTGTAATTAAATCATCACTTCCAAAACAGATGGATGTTTTGTATGAATGGTGTTAGAGCTACATAATTGTTTGTTTTAAGACACACACACACAGAGACAAATGTAGACCTTGTGACATTGTATACGATAATTTGGTGTTTAATCTTTGTTACCTCATGATGTGAACTACTAATATTCAGCAAAGACAGCTGAACTGTCAATAACGATTGGTCCCATTAAAACAAACGAACAAACAAACAAAATTTCATTACCTCGTGAAGTTGGGTAATTAAATGCTAATTCCTACTGCATTTATTTCATGATTGTCACATCAAGAGAATACATCCCAATAAGATTCATTGTTGAGCTCTAGATGTGCGTCACGAATATTAGAGATGGCGCTATTACACGAAAAATGGCATTCTGCACATGCACGAAACGGCCGTTTCCATTGTTCAACTCGGGAGGATGCGTCGTCTTAGCATTCGGGTCATAGATCTAAAGCTTGCTATTGTCAACGAAGACACAATAAGTCCCAATATACTTCGAATTCTTAACAAGGTTCAGTAGGTGAATCCTAACAGCTTAATTCACATGCTGTGCAACAAGACAAGATGGATTTTATTTTCATTTTTTTTGCAGTTTTTCTTTTTTTCCCAGGCATTCATTTCAGAGTACTGTTTATTGTTAGTGATGTAAAGAGTTCTTCCAACAGTGACATTGAACAACAATACAATCTTAAGAAAAACAACATAAAATCATGAAAAAAATCTTCACAATTTAGTACCCCCCGCAGTCACAGAGAAGTACTCACCAGCCAAAATGCTAACTACAGTAAACCCAATGATCTTTTTGCTACAAATGTGAACTCAACTACCTCATTTCCCACATCTCCAGATCTTTGGTGCATCAAGGACAGTACTGATTTAATAAGTACCATAATTACACACTATCTGGGCGTTTTCAACCAAATCATTTCAGTATTCAGAGTGCTGCAGTGAACATGAGAAGAAAAAAAAAACTCCCTTGCTACCAAGAATGTGTAGGGAAGGAAATAAACATGAACTACACTGTACTATAGGTTGTATTGTGTCAGATTCCTTGTAGCATAGTGACCTTAATTATGTATCTCTAGTCTTTCCAGTTTCAACTTATGTCCATTCAAACATCAGTATGACGATAACTCCTTTAAACAACTGTTGTCATTATTGTTCCCAGTACAAGTGCTTGGACAGAGGATGAAAATAGGCTTCCCCGTTAACACCATGTGAGTATTCAAGGTGATGGGGGAGGTCACATGGGTCAAAAATGCTAGAATTTCAATCAAAATGCCTAAAATTGCTCAACTTCAGACAAAACAGTTCTTCATCTTTTGTAGAGACTGCATTCTTCTTTGGCCATACTCTCAATGTTGTTAAAAGAACAAATTTATACAAATCAAGCTCCTGCATCGGTGTTTACTGGTACATTACATTCATAACATATTACGTATATGTCAAAATCGAAATGCTCAAATTTGCACTTTCGTGAAGTGCGTGTGACTGGCTTCACTGCCGCGTGCCAAAACGTTACGTGACTTGGATGGTCAGACAATACACATACTGAGAAATAGACCTATTAACTCATTCTCTCTGGGTGACCTGTTGGATCATGTACAAAGTCAATGGAAGGATTTCAGATTCTCACAGAACATGGGTTAACCTGCCACTGTCTTCTTTTATACTATAACCTGATTCAATATAGCCCATACATATCTAGCTATGCGAACCAAAATATACATACACTATGAACATGGCAAGGCATTTTTAAAGAGCAAAATCATCTGAAATGAATACATAGAATAACAGCAGATTGACATTCAAATGGAAAACAACAAAAATATGAGAAGCAACAGAAAAAGAGAGAATGCTGCTTAGCAGGATTTTTTTTTATAATACACACACACAATGATACAAGGTAAAAAAACAAAGAATATTTACATGCATTGCAACCATAGAGTGAAACTACAAATGCTGTGGACATTATATTTTAGCAAGAAATCCCAACAAATTTGCCATTTCCTACTTTTCCTCCACTTTCTTACAAATTCTACTATCAGTGATCTCACTTACTAGAAAGTTTTGTCAGGGATAACTGACAGTAACAACACCGCATAAAAAGGAAAGACTGTTGTTCATTTTTCTTTCTCTTTTTCAAAATTCTTTATTAGCATTATATATTCTATTACTGCATGAGAAGTGCAAATGTCAGTATCCCATAGCCCCTTTAGCAAAACAAGTATTTCAAAATTGCAATAACATTAGTTTCAAATCCTCCTTTCAACATTGGACCTGTTAATAATTAGTTGACAATTATTTTTTTTTCTAACTAATTTCATAGATTTCAGTCAGAATGTGCTAGTACATAATCATCTACAATCACAATAATTATGGCATTTAGCACTTGATTTCATTTTGTAATTACAATTGATGTTCTTACATGTACCTACTTATCCCGTGTAACTGAGGAATTGAATAGGTGGTAGGTTACACAGGGATTTCTTTTATTTTTGTTAATATCAAGCATATTTCAATTAAGCACAGAGTTCAACAACAATATGAAAATCATATCCCAAAGCAAACACATATACATTATCACAATTTTGAAAAAAAGAATCAAATAGACAAAGAGACATTACATATCAGCATGCTTTGCATTGAAAAAAAATGTACTCTTTAGTTTTTGAAAATAGAATATCAGTACCAGACTTTTGGACTGACATATCTCTGGCTAGTTTTTAAGCGTAGCATAATTATTTCTTTGCTGCACAAGATGATTTGCGAAAATATTCCAATCCCCTTGCACGACAAAGTCCCTCATCCAGAACTGCGTTACTGTTTCCCCGCAGCGCCATCTACTGTCATACAGAGGTTTCGTTGCTGCTACCGCCACTATACGTGTCCACAAACAGGGGAATGAATGACAGGGGTCAGGACGGTGAAGGACCGTACAGAAAAGAAAGAGAGATAACGAGTGGGGAAAAAGAAACAAACAAAATAAACGAAATGAAATAAATCATAAATTACAGAACACATCAGAGGAGTAGTCGGGCAAACACAGTCAAAAATAAAAGTGTCAGAATCATATGAACACAAACTTGGATCACAAGTTAAATAAAAGAAAACAAGAACTTAGAGGAAATGTATCATGAAACTGAAAACATGTGTGACCTTCTCTGAATAGACATTAAAATGACCATAATCTGAGTCATTTTTTAGTTTAATTCGTAATCCAAAACTGGAACTTTTCAATGTGTATTAAAACACAGTTCCCACAGAAAATATGGGTCTGTCACATATGCACACAAACTCCCCACTGCAAACCACAGGACAGCAAATGCAATAAAAGCAGGGTGAAGTGGCATTTCTTACAAAAAAATCGCAGAATTTTGATCTGAGGCAAGAGGAAATAGATAAGTGATTCCTTCTTATCATAATCTGTGTTCATCCCAATGGTGCAAACTGCAGAAAATCTCACAAGAAATGTCAATACAGAAAGCAGGCTCAGCTGGGTCTAGCAAAATGTGACGAAAATCAAGTTCAGTGTTATTTTAAGTTGTACAGTTAAATAGTATGATCCTGATGTCAATAGCACCGTTAATCTATAAAAATGGTGGCGACTTGGTTCTCTACATGCTTATGAAGTCAGATATAGCACCAGAAGGGTTATTATATGCTGTGAAATCTCTACACTGAAGTGCATATTTCAGTCCCCTCTAATAACCCTATTATGAATCAAATTACATCACAATCTAATGCATCATGAATCTCATGCATATTACTGGGAATTGTATTAACAGGAAGACGATGCATGAAAGAGGAATGAAGTAACAAAAGACCTGTCTTGCACCTCTAAGAGGCACTGCAGACATACACTACAAAGAGGAGTGTGATTAATGTGAAATGAAAAGAAGAAGGTGTAGTCACACCATGTCTCTGCACTCATGGGCTCTAATAAAACATACACCCCATGGCTGTGATTGTTTTGATACAGCAGCCAGGTAAATTATCGGGGGGGGGGGGGGGGGGGGGGAGAGGGAATAGAACCAGGATGCTGTCATCATGGTAATGAGAGGTCACATGCAACCGCATCCCATACTATCTGTCTCTACCTAGTTTCCTATTTCTACAAAAACTTGAATAGAAAAATGCTGGGTAAAAAAAGAGAGATTTATTGATGAAGAATGGTTGGTTGAGGAAAATATCTGTCAAATATTACTGAGGACACGGATTGATATTACTCTATGTCATAAGAAACTAGCTCCAAGTAGATGTGAGACATAGGTAGGGATTAATAAAAAAGAATAGAAATGTTTGATTAGTAATCTAACAGTAGAAACCATGAGCTTCCACATTGAGGATATTAAAGTTCTACTGCATGAGGTGCTGTGCCAAATTTTGCTGGAAACATGGTTTACTTACGATGCTAAATAGACATAACTGAAACAAAACAAGGGAGGGGTGAAGGAAATGAAACAAACATTACATCAAACAAACTCTGAAACTGCACAATCATATAGAATGAAAAAAAGCAAGGAAACAAACAAACATCGAAACAACGACGAATGAAGAAAATGTCACGCATGCGTGAGTAAACGTGTAAAAGTCATTCCGAAGCATCACTCTGAACGCACACGCTTACTTAACTGTAATTGGCGAGAAATTTACTCATTCCTAATTCAAAGAAAAAGAAGTCATATGGAGAATATAGTCTAGTGTTAAGCTTTCCATTCACTTTGCTCAACTGATTTCTGGCAAGACCCCTTGACTAGCAAGGAAAATTGTGAGAAGAGAGTCATATCTTCTAGAACACACTTGCAAGAAAGCAAGTCACGACCACTGACTGTACTATTTTCCAGCTACTACTGAATACTGTAATACAGGACAAATGATTTATGGCAATCAACCACTGCACATATAGTTTTAATCTTGGTTAATCTCTAGGTCAATTTTTCATTATCATTCAAGTCATAAATTTCAAGGTTTGTTGACGTTTTGGTATCATCTCTCACTCCGCTGAACGGAGCAATTTGGCAAGCGTAGAATACCTGTCCTGGTGATGATAACATTCCAGAAAGGTAAAAATTTAGTATCATCCGTCTCGAGAATTTATAGCATCCTTTGGTTCAAACCCAAATAAAGACAGATTCTTTTAATATTAGGAATAGCTACACTGTAAAAATTGGCTTGACAGGCATCATTTGATAACACAGTAGTTTAACCACCTTAATTTGGGGGGATACATGAACACATATTTGACACAAAAAAGAGGCCCAACACACTGAACTATTCCAAAGAAAGCAGAGCAGTAAGATATAAAAAAGTATTCCACGAACAGTGAGTCATTGAATATATTGAGGTATGATGATTGATGATTCACATTTTCACAGATAATTTGAAAGATAAAACAACGGAATAAGCACCTCACTTTATGTACAAGTTTTCCTTTAATACTATCACTCTAGAACATTGTCACATCACTCAACACGGTATGAAAATGTACTGCAGTCACTGTGAATGACGCTAATGATAAATCATTGATAAAGGCATAGAATGTCATCACTATATCACAATTCATGCACCTTTGCTTTTGTGTCTTATTTGCTCTGCCTCATTTTCAGAGAACATAACATAGAAGATAAAGATTTTTACGCTTTCTCATCCAATTGTAAAATCGTTGATCCCTGTTTGTTCAATCTAAGACAAGATATCAATGACAGATAAAGCATGTTATCGATGGCTTCCACATTTTCAGCATCAAGTTTATCCCCCCTCCCCAAGCACTTTTTCCGGTCACCCTAAATCAACACACATAACATTGCATCATATGCAATTTTCGCATCGTGCCACACTTTCACCAGATCATGACACAAATGGTATTTACAGTTGCCACCACAACACAAACAAAGACAGTTTTTTCGTACAGCGACAATCCTTCTTATTTACAAGTGACACAGAGAGAAGGGTTATTTTGTTTCTGTTTTTTTTTCGTTAGACATCAAATACTATCAACACTGCATACAGGGCGGCCTCTTGCAATAGCTTAATACTTTAAAGTGTATCCTCATACAATCCAGAATTTGCACAATACTTTTGCTTTTCTTAATACAGAATGCTTGTAATTCTCTTCACATGATCACAGAGAAACTATTCCTCCATTAAATTTCTATTTCATTAATTCAAAAAAATGTATGTTTACTTGAAATGACTTACTGCAATGATGTCATCAGTCTTAAAGTTCAACATTTTCAAGCAAAAAATACACCAAAAACACCAAAAACTTTTCATTTGTTCTAGAGAGGATGTAGATATTACAGCAGCACGGCTGAAATAGGCACATTGTTCAGAATTAAATTGCGGAAATGCAGCTGTTTTGTCTTTTAGGATGAAAACAAAGTGGTTAAGTTAATCACTGGTAAACTGCTTTTGCTTTGAGATGACGCCGTTGCGTGATGAAAGTTTAACAAATGACAGGAGTGAGCTGATGAGCTGATGAAGGATTATGAACAGTCAGATAGAAGGAGGGAGGGAGAAATAATCCTAATATACAAGGCAGCCTCTGGATTTCTGTTCTCTTTTTTTTTGGGGGGGGGGGGGTAGGTGAGTGTGTTTCAAAGAGCACATCACTTTCGTCATCTCAATGTTTGTATATTACAAATGAAATCATATTTTTGAACAAAAATCCAGACTTAAGAATTCTGGGCAACAACGTGTATATCTCTGTTGTCAGCATACACATTATGTAGTTTATTAGAATGATTCTTATCTTTCAAAGATGCATAAATTTTGAAATACCACACAAACAGCACTAAAACTTCATAATCTTTTCACACTCATATAAGAGAAGAAATGAAGAAAATGTGACATTATAAAATATCCACCTTCGGGACAAAATTTGGCAATTCATCTGTAAAATTTATGATTGGAAACACATACATTCTTTGTAATTTTGTGTAATATCACATGGGTAATACTGAGTGCTTTATGATTTCTCAAAGAGTAAAATGGCAGATGTTGGGAAATGGGTGATGGGGCTGAGGATGAGGTGATAGGTCTGGAGAATGAGACTACAGTGACAGAGGAGCATGGAGTTGGATGACAGGTGGAGGGGAGAAGGGGGTGGGGCTGTGAAGGACCGGAAGGAGAGGGGCGCATTAGAGGTTAGTGACAGGCACGCACTCTGAGTCATTGTCTTGCTGGCCGGACGGGTGGACGATGGTCAGCTTCTCCTTGATGGGGTCCGTCGGGATCTTGGACAGGCTGCCGTGGGAGCTGCCCGAGGCCAGCGGGGAGCCCTTGTGGGAACTACCAGGTGTCTTCATGATGCCCTTCAGTGGGAGGATGTCGGGGCGCTGGGACACGGCTGGTAGATGCGTTCTACTCCCTAGTTTTGGAGCAAATGCACATAAGGTCATGTGAGGAGTTTGACTACAAAACATGTGAAGTGTCATTGTTAAACATTTTAAAGGCCAGCCATCACCAGATGAAGCAAAATAAGTGATACCGCACTTCTTACTTAACAAGCAATATTCTTGAAGTTATCGATAAAACTATCACATTCTTCCTTGTTATTTTCATTGTTTTTTTTAGCAACTTTAATTGCAAATATCTCAAACGAGAAAGAATGGAGTTAACTCGTTTTGCAATCAGACTACTCATATATTATCATTATATTATTGTCTTCAGCTCCAATTTTTCTATAATCATTTTAGCTGGGAATCACAACTTAATACACATTTCTGTTTTATAGACCATGTTACAGACAACAGACTTTCAAGTTAATGACATTCTTCACAAAGGGATTACTGCCCTTCTTCCAGTATGATTTCAGACTATCTAGTTTTTGTATAGTTGTCCTGTTATGTCTTTCAACGTCATTTCAGTAGTCAACGAACCTGAAACGCTTCCACTGTGTTGGCTCCCTTCCTTCTCGCTCTCCGGGGGAGGGAATTTGGGGTCTAAAATTTTCAGCTCTGCTCTATGCTTGGTTTCATTATCGCTTGTCAGGACGTCACCCGACCATATTTTCTTATGCATATCTGGAGAAGGTTTGGCTGTGAAGGAGAGATACATGGGATTCAGTGAGACATATAAACATAATATTATGTATGTAAAAATACCAACATGAGTTAGACTAGATAGATGATATATGTGTCCTTAACCCTATTCTAACTGGGCTATTTGAGACCAAGTTTTTACTAGGGGGGGGGGGGGGGGGGTCAATTTGACCCCCCTTCAGATTTCGGCCACCGATCGCGCGATAGCCGCGAAATTTTGCCTAAAGATGAGAGCTGGATGTCAACTACAAGATTACATGGTCATACAATAGAAAAATATTGCCTTTCTATTTTCAATAAATTAATTATGCAAATTTGTGCATGAAATTATATTTTCACCTATAACTCCATCAAAAAGACTGAAGGATTGCTAAATTTTTGTGTCAGAATTCCTCAAGACATATCAAACAATTTTCATGTAAAAAAATAGCACAATCAAAATCAATTTCTTTTGTTTTTTATTGTTTTAATTTCTTATATATTTTAGTGTTTTTTCGACCTTTTGTTTTCTATTATTTTTTTGCCAAAATTTGTTGCAGGCACTTTTTCAGGCTTATCTACACTAGAATTGATTAATTTCAATGGTTAAAAGTTGAAATAATCTAATTTATATCAATTTAACCTAAAAACACAATTTGCATTGGATTTGCACACGATATCATGAATTTGAGCTGTTTTTGGGTTGACATGCATATGCAAAACATTACGTAACTCCACACAGTGTACCCGGACGTCGCAAATTTGGTCTCAAAATTTGCGGGAGACTTCAATGAAAAAAGTCGTGAAAGTCTTTGCACAATTTGACCCCCCCCCCCAGTTAGAATAGGGTTAATGTAGCTTTTTCTTTTACTGATAAAATGGAACACAATAAAATAAGATGTTGCTGTTAAAGCTCCTATTTACCTTTAGGAGCAGTGATTTTAAAAGTGTTCAAGATATCACATTTGATGCATATGTGTAGGTCAGTTGTCTCACAAAACATCATACCACATAAGAAATTTGCAATAAAACCCAAAATATAAGGAGACATCACTATTTTTCTCAATAAATCGTAACTGTAGACAATTTAGTCTGTAAACATTCTTATCATAACCATTGTTCATATTTTGTGTATTTAACAACCCTTAACATTGATTATACTAATTCAATTTTTTACATTGGTTATTCTTGTCCTATAAAGTCACATTTTGGAACTATTTTGAAGCATTAATGCAGGGTTTTTATTTCATCTGCAAACGGTAAATTATGCCTTTAAACATTGCTTTTCCCCAGTTATCCATACATACATTCTTCTTCTTCTTCTTCTGATGTAGTCTACAATTCACTGTTTACATAGGAATATGTGCAAAACAATGCTTGTTATCACTCGAAAATAATAGACGATTTGTAATTTGTTGCAGTACCTGATAAAAAAAAGAAGATATAATATATTTGTTACGATCTACTATAAAATATTGTCTGTAGCTTCACTATCTTTAGGCTATCAAAGCAAACAAACACACAAACAAGCAAACAACCAAAAATAATTTCCACATCAGCGTTTGTGGCATATTTGGAGCAGATTCACACCATAATAAAACAAAAAAAAAAGGGGGGGCAAAAATCAGACTGAGAGTAACACTCACAAACATGCAGATTATGGTGATTCCGGTGAGTAAAATCATTTATTGTGATTTACAAAACTAAAAAATTAATGCAGAACATAAGAAATGCTTTTCAGCTGTCTAGCTACTGAAATTAACAGTTGGTTTATGAATGATTTTCCCTTGCAAATAAAGTCACAATGTGTTTTGCTGTTTTGCGTTGTTGCTTTCAAACACAAATTTACAAAATGATGTGATTATCATTACCTTTTGGAGTGCTATGTACGGGTAAGATGGTTTGTGGTACAGTGTCTGCAAGTGAAAAGTGACAATGACATTGAAATGAGACAAGACTACATTTTAGAGACTGAGTTGATGAACTACACAGACATTTCAAATCAGTTTATGTCACTGGAGCAAGCTTGCATTTTGCTTCACCCAAGATGTGATACATTGATGTCTAAACAAATATCTAAGTGAACTTTCCAGATGGGCACCTTTTTGGACGCTAAACAATACTTGTGCAAGCTTTAACTGAGGACATCCATGTCTCATGTACATGTATATCAAATTCATACATACTATGAATGGAATGTCCTGAACAAATAGCTTATAGATCTCACAATACAATAGTATGAACATAAACATATGCAACTTTAACACCAGTGACTTGATGAAATGTTTTCATGTATGCATATCATGTTATGTATCCATGGGGAATACTGTGTGTGACATATATTTTGCGAGGTTTCTTTTTTCACAAATTTCAATAGTCAGGTGCAATTCTCAATTCTAACAACACGTGACATTGTCATGAAGTTCTGATTCCTGTCAAATTAAACGAGCAAAATATATGCCGTTTACATGGTATTTCCTGGAAGAAATGTATCTATTGTAATAAGATGTACAACAGCATGAGCAGCAAGACAGAGAAAGCACGTGTTGAAAACTTTGAATACTCAGTGCATTGTGATGCATTGTAGTGGTTGCTTTAATGCACTATGCTAAGGTGTAAATGCACTGAATTCAAAGGAATTAACATCTCTGTGATCGGATTTGTGAACTGTACATGGAAAGAAATGTGCAAACTGCACTTTGGTGCAGAACCACACACGCAGATTAAAACCAAACAAAAACAACCACTCACACACAAAAAGATTTTCAAACACATGCACACCCCTGAAAACCTACCCGGCAAATTGACTTTCTTGGGGGCTGTCTTTAGCATGTCCTTAGAGACCGGTGCCGCCTCCTCCTCATCCGACGAGTGCGAAGACGCCAGGGACATGCTGTCACGCTGGCGCTGCAGTGAAACGTCGCTGTCTGAATCCGAGTCTTGGTCTGCTCGAGAAGGAGAGAGAGAGAAAAAAAAAAGACAATCAGACCATAAAACTTCTCCCAGGATGTCACAGTGGTAATCAGATAAGAAGATCTTTGAAGTGAAAAAGACAGCAATACTTGAACCATGCAACAATTGTCAACACGCTGGACGAGAACCTTTTACACTTTGAATGAAACAGATATTTAAGCCTTACATACAGTACCCTTCTGGACACTACTGTCAGCTTGAATTACCAATATGGAATATCACAGATCTGGCCTGACCACAGAATCTTGATAATTCCTTGGAAGCTGCAGTATAACTAAGACTCATAATGAAATATTTGGAGGCTAAGAGGAATCTGTAGATAAAACATGATGTGATCTTCATAAATCAAATCAAATCAAAAATCTTGAGGAAATCATGAACCTGCATTAAGACTGGCTGGCCAGTAATAGATTGAAGTTATAACCTATATGCTATCACTTGATGTTAGTCCAGGGGGGTGTTCCAAAAAGCTGTTCTTAAACTTACAAACGACTTAAGAACGACTGGTGATCAGTTCTTGTGCTGAATTATTGAAATTCTGATAAGTATAGCACATCAGAGCGTGTTCCAGTCGTTCTTAAATCGTTCATAACTTTAAACAGCTTTATGAAACACCCCCCTGATACAAGATTTTAAACTGTTCCCTTACAACACTGAGCATGCATCTTATTTAATCATACAATGTGGTAACAATGGTGAGGAACACCTGTGTTCACATCTACAGTATATGTCCAAGTTAGTTTTAGGGAGGCATATATCTGTTACAAAGAGAGCTCACAAAGTAGAAACACATGACATGAAGCGATGAAATCATGCACTGATACACGTGACCCATCACAATGACAATATGACATCACCTGACCTGACATATTTCCTGACTTTTAGAATATTTCCATTAATAAGATTCTAGCTTTGAAACTATGTATAGTTTGTCCAATCAAAAAAAAATCAAAGCACTGTAGTGACATGCATGAACTTTATAAAAGTTTCAAAGTTCAAATCATTTCTAAACCTTCATTTTCAGGAAAAAAAAATGTAATTAGGATATCAAACTTTTGGATATTTCAAACAAATTCTAGATACCTTTTCTTTTTCAGCCCAAAACATCTTTTTACAACATTTTTTTTCTCCGTTTCAATGTCTTTGACTTTATATTATGTAGCATGGTGACAGGTCAAATGCAATCACATTTCATATACAATTTTGCATGTACAGGAGTGCACAGCTTGTCAAAAGATAATGATATTTACACTAATCATACACAGAATTATTCATGTACACGAGAAGGCAGTAAAAGCAGCTACGCCTGAATGACTTCAGTGCTATTCTTGTACTACATGAACTGCCTACTGTCTTGTAGCTATGAAGAAAAATAAAATCAAAGTTACATAGCTTGAAAACTATCCTTCAAAGCTTGTATGCATTTTTGACCAGGACAGAAAAGATATGCACATTAAAGAATAGATATTACAAACAATTTCTCAAACTATCATGACTAATACAAAGTCTTACATAACTATCAATGCTATGTGTAAGACCTTTTTGGAATTGTTTTTATGTTACACAACTATTCACAAAATAGTCTCTTATTGCCAAATCAATGTAACTTTTACTAATAAGTTGCAAATGCAATAAATGATAACACGAAAGTAATTAACACACACAGACAACAATTCACATAAAACAAATGTGTGACATTCAATACTGAATCAATGGAAACAAACTGAAATGTCAAATATCATTACTTCAGTAATGTTTTTTTTAATTTTTTTTTTACAGTGTACAAAAATACTGTTGATCAAACTGTTGAAATCATAAATCCCATATATACTCATTCACAAGGACAAACAAAGTGTACAGAACATTTCAAAAATCTTACTGAAGTCTAAGTATGGCTCGGAAATTACCTACATCGACAAGCTTACGTAGGAATAGTAATATCAATTTTTCGTGTATGAAACATGCCAATTTAGGAATATATGATTAGTGAAAATTTGTTTTTAAAGTTATATTTCTGAGAAACAATTCTCTTGCATAAAGTCCATTAAAAATGGATTAGAACTACGTTTTATGGAAAAAAGTCTTGGATATTCAACTTCAAAATATATAGATATTCATATTTGTATTTTTCCAAGTGCATCTTCAAATGCAAGGCATCTGGGACTAACATCCATGCATATTAATCTCATTATCCTCTAAATACTTTCAATAAAATCCTGATAACTCAGGAGATAAAATCAAGCAATAACAAAATTTGCATTCCTTATGAAATATCTCTACTGTGTAGTTTGATAACAAAATTGTTTGAAACTGACCAAACTTGTTATTGAATACACATTTTCCATGCATGCATTAACATGTAGAATATGGATATTAACCAAACAATAAACAAGCACGCTGAGGATTATATAGGATATACAGTACAGACAAGGACAGAAGTATGTGGGATGAGTGAAAAAAAATATATATATATATATTTTTTTTTACTGAACACAAATGCTCAGTGTTTGCTGAAATTCTAAAGTTTTATTGTAATCTTTAATGGACAAGTCCACCTTCATATACATAAGGATTGAGAGAATGCAGCAATATTAGTAGAACACATCAGTGAAAGTTTGAGGAAAATTGGACAATCCATTCAAAAGTTACGAATATTTTAAGTATCTGCGCAGTCGCTGCTGGAAGAGAAGACTACTACAGTGTATGATGTCATATGCGTACAACTATATAAGGAAAATAAAAAGAGAATTTCACAAAACTTTACTTTTTGAATAAAGTGCACAGTTCTTCAATTTGCTACTGACGTATGTTAAGGGTAATATTATTCCCCCTGCCTTCTGAAAGAGAGAAGTCGAGTGTTCTTTTGTTATGCGAGAAAAATGGAAATATGTTGAATTTTCTTTATTCTTTCTTTTTATCGTTGTACTCATGTGACACCACAAGCTATAGTAGTCTTTTCATCCAGCCGTGACTGAGCAGAAACTTCAAAAATTCATAACTTTTTAACGGATTGTCCGATTTTGCTCAAACTCTCACTGATGTGTTCAACTAATATTGCTGCATTCACTCAACCCACATGTCTATGAAGGTGAACTTGTCCTTTAAAAAAAAAAATTCTTCACAACATATTGCTTGAATTTGTGTCAAATGATGTCATCCATATGATTGTGAAACAAAAATTTGCAGTACCATTTAGTCTACCAATTTCCAAAACTTACACCTAGGCTAACAAACCAACTGATGTATACATGACTGGAATACATGCATATATTTATGTATAATACACATATAAATATATAAGATCTGACAATGCCAATTGTTCAAGTGAAATTATAAATAGTAGGAAGTAAAAAGTGAAGATAAGTATAAACCCACAGACTACAAAATTCTTGCCACCAATATCATGCAAATGATGTCCGCTTGATGAGATGAAATCATAAAAGCAAAAGGTCATCCACGATGATGACCTAAACATAAAACATGTTGATCATATAGAACCAACTGAGAGCATTTTTTTCTTTTGCAGCAAGAGTTTCTGACAGGTTGCCACGACAACTGACTGACATGGGGGTTGCAACACCCATCCTTACCGCGCCGCTTTCTTCTGCGACTGCTCGTACAACTACTGGTGTTGCACGAGGCCACGCGTCGCGTGATGTTGTAATCAAAGTCCCAGTCTGAACGGAGTGCGGGCATGGTCCGATGCAAAATTCATGCAAAATCATTTCATGGACATGTTAGGAGGGTGTTCCCTTCAATCACACCATGGCAAATGCTCATGAAACACAACTTTAGGGTAAAATGTTATCATGACTGTTCACAAACAAACACAAAGCTGGAGATGATTAACCATGAGGAGAAAAAAATGACAACTTGTCTAATTCTGGTTTCTGATGATTTCTTTTTTTATCAAATTGAGTAAAAGCCAAATGAATGGTTGTGATGTTTTTGCATGTAAATGTTACATTTACTGATGATAATGATGATCATATTCTTTGTCAAACACTCTAGGATGTAATGACGTGGTTTCTGTTCACACACAGATTTGCTTGAATTAGGTCTTTGACACGCATGAAAGCTGATTTTTCTCACCGAACTCCTGCAATGGGCTACTCAAAATCTACCCAGGGTACATGCAAACACTCGCAGAACATCTCAAACGTCAATCCCATTCTTCATCAAATTGACATCTTGCCATTCCATTAGGTGGTGCAGTTTGGATTAAGAGTGTCAAAGATTACAGGTATACTTTCCATGGAATCAGGGAACTTTAGAAGCACTGTGATATGTTATTCATCTAGTCTGGATGTGTTAATACTGCCATTTTTTTTGGGGAAACCACATAGCGCAGTATGACATATCCAGTACTCACATAACTTTGCCGGCCATCCTTCTCGAAATGTGTACACGGCTTCTACATGACACCAGTCAAAAAACAGCAGCCCAAATTTGTCAAAGTCTTGCTTCTTTTGTTTTTTTTTTTACTTATGGCACTTTTGAATTGCTGAATTACAGTGACTATAATAATCATTATGGTAATACAAAACTATGATTCTTTACAAAATATTCAAGAATAATACGATACCGTATTACAGAATAAATGTGAATATATATCACACTTAACAGAAACAGATAATTGTCTACAAAATATTGGTAAAAATATAAATTCAATACACAAGATACACACTGAACTACGAAAAAAAAAAACACAGGACATGGACTTCACACAGATGTTTTCAAGGAGAATTCACTCAAAGGGCAGAGCTGCATTTAGGGAAAGCCATCATATAAAACTGTTAAATTCCAAGGAATCCAAGTGGATTTGGATAAACAAGGAAATGGTTTTGACTAATAAAATATCTGTGCAAAGATATAGCTCAACCATTTCAGATCAATGCATTGGAGACATGCCTAGAATGCGCACTTATTTTCTTCATCCACAAAAACTGCTAATGACATTTGTTTTCTTTTCATGAATTTTCTAAAGATATGTTTCCTCTTCCTTAAAATTGTTCAAGAATATTTCAAGGGTAGCTATTAAAATTCAGTACCATTTTATGTACAAAACAAACAAACAAACAAACAATCAAACATGTCACATGGTTTGATTGTCAATGCCTGATTTTGCTCAAATGTTCCTTGAGCCTTTTCTCTCTTTTTTTTTCTGTTGCCTTTTACAGTGAATTCTTCTTTGTTTTTTACCCTCCATCTCAGAAAAAAGAGCACTTAAGTCACAAAATATTCTAAGAAACATCTGAACAAACTGTGCACACCAGAAATGCTTGATATTTTGACATATATACCCAGAGCCCATAGAACCATTTGCTGTTTAAATACTACCCCCTTTATGCACTTATTTTTGTTTAATGTCAAATGGCAACTAAAGTGTCTAATTAGTTTCCACCACCTCAACCCTTTTAAACAAAACAACATGACATTTTCCTGTCCCTCATTTAAGTACATCAAAATCAACCTCTTTGAAATTTAGAAATCCAACGTCAAAATCTACAAGTATTTCATCAAAATAAAAGGGATGTGTTAAATCATTTTCCCTTCCAAATCAGGAAAATGACACAGCAAACTAACATATAGAAACACATCAGCATATCATACACTATGATCAACAGGTAAATGATTATGACTGGTTAATTGCTGTAGTTCATAAAAAGGAAGATCTATAATGGCATACAAAAATTCAATGAGTTTGCAGATTTTTGGGAAGCATCTAATCTCGATTGGAGAAATTAGCATGAATTTACCTGTTTTAGTATGCAAGTGAAACACATACTTATAGGGATTGACCATAAACTACAATTAGACAGAGGTATAGGATTGTTTTGTGCCTTCTGTATGACTTATATTGTGCTGGCCCCTAAAAGTCCCAGTAAAAAACAAAACAAAACATAGGTCACACTACATTAAATAGGGTGTGAATATTTGATCCGAAAACAGGTTCAACAGATCATGTCTATCTAAATAAAGAAAACATTAGTATAGATTGTCTGAAAGAGGTATTTTCTATATTTATATATATCCATACATACAGACAGATATACATACAAACATACACTAGATGGATAGATATATATACATAGGTATAGAGAGACATAGATATAGATATAGATATAGATGTAGATATAGATATAGATATAGATATAGATATAGATATAGATATAGATATAGATATAGATATAGATATAGATATAGATATAGATATAGATATAGATATAGATATAGATATAGATATAGATATAGATATAGATATAGATATAGATATAGATATAGATATAGATATAGATATAGATATAGATATAGATATAGATATAGATATAGATATAGATATAGATATAGATATAGATATAGATATAGATATAGATATAGATATAGATACAGATACAGATATAGATATAGATATAGAGAGGGAGATACACAGAGATCGATAGAGGGTAGACAGGTAGACAGATAGCTAGAAAGAGATAGATAAAGAGAGACAGAGATACACATCAAGGCATGATACATACAGAAAAATGTAGATGGAGGGAGATAGATGAAATATATGAATATATCATCTACCACTTGTTACTGTGAGTCACTGGTGCACAAACACACACGCAAGCACACAATGATAGATGGACAGTAGAGCCATCTAACCGGGGGATGCTCACCTAGGACATTTACAGGATTCGTGTGTCCCATCATACCCATATGAGGTGCTGTTAAGGAGAGAGAAAGGGAGGGAGGGATGCATGGATACGTGGAAGCAACAAGGGTGGAAGCATGCGGTTATTACATGGGTGGATACATCCTGACAGTGGTATGAGCAGAGCGCCCCCTATCGTTAGTAAGCATTCTTAATGCCAACATCTTCCAACAGCTCATCAGGCATTCAACTGCCAACTCTCTTGGAGGGGTCTGCGCCTTTGTTGTATTTAAACAGATATATGGCGTCATACAAATGCTGTGCATTATCATCATCATCATCAATATCATGTCTTATCCCCTTAATGATTTCTTTAGACCTACAATTCTTTGTTGACTGGTTACCAAAAATGAAGTTTTGCAGATATCAATGGTTAACAGGTGCAAATGATTTCACAAGCATTTTTATTTTTGCATGTCACTGAATTGTGCATAAAGTTTATAGGAGACATATCTCATGAGTTATGATCAAAAAAAAATCATTTCAGAAGATACCATTTCATTTCCAACCATTTTAGAGGAGGTTAGATATTGCAGGAGATTATGTTATCTCAACAAATGTTTTCTTAACCCGTTGAGGACGAGTCCCGAGTATACTCGGGCAGGTGTCTATGGGAAATGCGTGTTGAAGCAAAATCAAACCGTCCTCAACGGGTTAAGGCTTTCTAAAGATATTACAAGTAATGACAGTTCCAATCACATTCACGAGCCCATCAATCATTAAGGATATTGCCAGAGGATTAAAAGCCCAAATGATAATAATAAAATATAGCTGTTCTTGTCAATCATGCCTATTATAACCAGAGTGCGGTTATGTGCACACTCACGGAAAGTAACTAGAAGAGGGCGAAATATTTCAGTATTTTCTAATGTGTTTCTTACTTCCAAGAAATGTAATTCATACTGTAAATTTTTAAAGCTAGTGTTATCATTCGCATAGGTACGGTACTATTTTGATAATGGTTGAGTTAGTGCAGTGAAGCAGTTTAAGGGAGGCATATTCAGGATGTAATTTCTTATCTTCTGCAACACTTAAGTTAATCCAATACAAAATCATGATCTGGAACAAAGTATGTAAGAGTGAATTTATTTGACATTTTTGTTTGCTTATCAGTGAATTTTTACAATTTTTATTTTGTTATAGGGGAGGGGTACGCTACATGAAATCTGCAGAGCAGAAGGCATTAAATTTCTCACCATTCCTTTTGTCATAGCAAGAATATTGTACTAAAGGCACATTTGTGTAAACATTTCAATATTCCTTCGGACAATGCTGCTTTTCATTATATCAATGATTGTAGCTCATACGACTAATGTTGACATCACAAGTGTAGTGTGTTTAGAATTTCCTTGTTCTGCACATTGCTATGAAATGACTTTAAAGCCATGAGAATTATATCTTGGCATTCGACAAGGACGTGAAGGGGCAAAGGTCAATTCAAATGACAAAGAGGTAGGCAGCCAGGCAGGCAGGCAAAGAATTCTCTTGTCACCCCGATGACACTTCTTGACTGATATGTGAATGACACCGGGCAACATCTTTTAGTGGAGACTTTCCAAACATGTGTGACTCGAGAGGAACTGATGGGCATGATGTTTAAGTATTTAAAATCACACAATTGTGAGTGGAAACCATGTGTACGACTATACTAAATCCATGGGGAATAATCCTATCTTGGGAATGATGAGTTAAAAGTTTACAGTTCATGACATCCACGTTTCTGACATATGTCTGTAAACATCGTGCAAGATGTGTGAAAACCATGAGGCTTTTATGAAATGGTGAACACAATGGCTGAATTCAGCAATCATGGTATGATGTAACTCGAGCGGAACAAACTTTAACGTTCAAATGAAATGATAAAATCCAAATGTTTTGCATGCAAAATGTACACCACACTTCCCTTCATTAATGAATGATATGATGATATATTGATATATTCTTAAAAAAAAAAGAAGATGAACACTCATCTCAATATGATATATCGCAGGATATAAAAGTGGAAGGGTATGTTCAGACATTTTATGGGTGGTGGTCATTGTAACAGATAAATGAGACTGCAGTTATGCAAACTGATACATTTATGTTGTGAGAGTCCCTCACCTCACCCATATAATGGAGGATCACATAGGGTTATAGATTATTAAGAACAAATAAGAAACATTACAAATGCAGTATAATACGACAGATATGTATATTTTTTTCAAAGATGTAACCTCTTCCCCAAGACATTAGGAATGTGAAGATGCCAAAACCTCGAGATACTGTGGTAGTAAGTTCTTACATCTTTCCTGATGCATTAATGATGGGACAGACATTCAGTAGCAGAAGGGCACAAACACCATAGGAAATCTATGGAGTTGACACCTTTCTACTTCTGAACTGAAATATCATGCCAAGTTTGCTGACACAAAGCCATATACAGTGTACAGGAGATGGAAATCAGATATTTGTAGTTTAGACATGAAAGAAGATGATATATATTGCACTTACCATCCAGATTGGTCTCAGCATTGTTGCGGTAGTACTGGGGCTTGTAGTCGAAGTGGGCGGAGGGCGAGGTGGTAGTGGTGCTAGCCGTCTTGCGGAGGTAGCCCTCGGGCCGGTATGACGGCACTTGGCTCATCTTGGAGCTGCGGCTGCTGGCGCCTATCGACCCTGTGGAGATGCCGATGTTGTACCGGTTGGGCGTGCCGTACGGGTCGTTCTTGCTGTAGGTCAGGGCAGATCGCTGTTGTTGGGAGAATGGGGGGGGGGGGGCAGTGGAAGAGAAAGGTCAAAGAGAAATTATACCGGCAGGGTATTCAGAATTATTCAAATCAACAAAATACACAAATATCCACATTGAAGTCCAATCTATCACCTGCAATTCAGATGTCAAGATTTTTTCCTACGGTTTTAATGCAACCTTAAAAGTTTAGTTAATGCTACATATCAATTTTCGCAAGGAATGTGTTCTGCACAACAGACAGGTGCAAAACTGTATCGAATGGGAGTTGCGTACAACATATGACAGTGAGTTCTTTTCCAACAAATATGGGATATAACGCTATGAGACAGGCAATTGACATAGAACATGACACAAATCCACCAACTGTTGACTATCAAAGGCAATCTTTCACCATTTCAAGTTAACCATTAGAAATGCAAAAGTGGGGTATGGAACTGACTGCCTATTCATAGGTGATAGTTGTTCAATTGATTTAGAGCAATACGTGTATGGGTTTTAAACTGTGTGATGTTAACAGTATTAACTTTAAATCATCTGTAATCTATTAAAGTTAGTAAAGTTGAGAATACAGCAATGGAACAATGGTCAACTCACCGAGTTTGTACTGGTGTTCATGTCCCCTGGTTTGTACTGCTTGCCCTGCATGCGTGCACAACAAATGCACCATTCTCTTCGCACCTGAGGTGGAGAACAGACAGGAAAGACTAGAAACATATCACAGTTATTACAGCAACTTACTTTAATGGAGACCAACTCAGACAGTGATACCTTACAGCATAATTTTTGCTAAGAGTGGAATCTGCCTTCATTCCAATTATGTCCTTAAAACAGGAAGCAATGGATCGCATCCAATTATTTTATCACTAAAATTCCAATTACAGAGACCATTCCTTTTAATTGTCATAGATTAGCCTACACAGCTGCAAAAAAGCCCCAAATACATCAGGTTTGATAATACTAGCTGTACAAAACAACCCTGCAAACACACACACTGGAAACTATCACAGGTTGACAAGTAGATTTCTGCTAAATTCCATATGACTCTTAATACAAGCTATAAAAGCTCTTGACATAAATATTTGATCCCTAAAAAAAACCCAAAGAAAATGCAGGATATTTTTAATCATAACTTCTAGAATAATCCTTGTTAAGTCACATGTGAAATATTACTGGAAAGGTTTGATTTTTGCTCTATCTTATGATGAACTTACTTTGAAATGTTTAAAAATGGTGCTTAGCTAATTTTGCAATAAAACTTTTCAATTATTGGAGCATATTCTATTTCTCACCCTGTAGTCTAGCACACAATGGAAGAGAAGAATGGCGAGACCAGTGAGTCCATTGAAGATGGCAAAGAGGTACTGGTAGATGATCACAGTTTGGTTGACAGCAAGCAGCCCAAACACCCACGTGATCCCCAGTAATGGGAGCAGGATACCTGCCGACCTAATCCCCGACCTGCGGTGGGAATAAAAAGAAGACCCATCGGTGAACACAGAGAAAGATGGACTGGACAAGAGCAAACGTCGGTTGGATAAGAAATTCAGCAAAGCTGCAAAGGTAAATTGCAGAAGTACAAACATACACTGACAAGACATAAAGAAGTGATTAAAAATCAGGGTATGAGAGTGAAATAGAACACTCTAAAAAAACAATATGGTAATTTAACATCTTAAAGGGGATGGCTAGTAACCGATCAGTGGGAATCAGTGGGAATCAGTGGGAATGCTGAGGGATGATTGTTCCAATCCTTGTGGGATTCATTTAAGAGTACATTACATATCTGCTGTTGTGTGAAAATTATTCGCCTCAGAACGGTCTCATATTCAAGTAATGTGCAGATTAATGCCCCGTAACTGACCAGGCACGCTAACCTGGAAGCATTAAACTGCACATTACTTGAATATGACACCATTCTGAAGCGAATAATTTTCACACAACAATAGATATATAATGTACTCTTAAATGAATCCCACAAGGATTGGAACAATCATCCCCCAGCATTCCCACTGATTCCCACCGATCTGTTACTAGCCATCCCCTTTAAATGCCATCACTCCTCCAATTTTTGTTTTGTTTTTTTTTGTAATTGTTAAATCTAACACTTTAAATGTTAGATTTATCATTTCTGACATGATAGTTTTAACATTTTGAGTGTCAAATTTAACATTTAACAAAAAGGTTGGAGGAGTGACAATATTTAAAATTTTGAATTTTTTTTATCATGTTATTTTTTAGAGTGAAGAGGGACAGACAGATACTGGGTAAGAGACAGAGAGAAACACAAACAGACAGACAAAGGGAGAAAACAGAGACAGAGACAAACTTAAAGAAAATACAGACAGAGGGAGATTTTTGAGAAATACATTGAGGGACAGAGAAAGAGAGATATGCACAGTGATATAGTGTTTACAACGCAGACGGAAAGACGAAACTACACAGTCATTGATAAAATGCTACAATATGTACAGTACTAAAGAGAAATCAAATGTACATTATCATAATTTTTATCAAATCGAATCCAAGCTTTATAGATTCTGGCAGCATTATAGTGTCATCTTTAAAGAAATCTCTAAACATCTAGACCTGAATATATGGGGAAGTCAGAATTTCATATGAACAATAATTATATAGATTATTTTTTTACCTGTGAGTATTAGCTCTGTATGTGCTACATATACTTGCAGTGATGAAACTGATTTATAGTCAACAACAATGGACATTTAGTTCTAGGTATAAAGCTATTTGCTAACCTCTATAATCACAGCTTGCTGTACATGTCACAAAAATTGTTGTTTTAGAGAATAAATATTTGGCAAAACATTTAGGATTTACATGTTGCTAAATATGTGGTCCCTAATTGCAGTTCTTTACTTGGTGAACAAATAGTTTGGAAACAATATGGAACTGATGTAAAAACATGCAAAACCTGCATTATTGATGATGTCTCACATAGACAACACAAGACCATACAAAAATACACTTATTACTATAAAGACAAATAAGAAAAAATTGAATAATCCTGCAAATAGCTTCTAGTGATCAATTTTAAAAAAATCTAATGAGATAAGTGAGGGTGCATTTTAATACAACTTTATGCAAATAACCTTAATTTATGATGAAATAAAAAAACAGCAAAAAACAAAAACAAACAACAACGATGCTATCGCATTTTAAGAAATGAATAATAACTTGAAATTATAACAGTCACAGAAATAAAGTTAAACAGCATTAAAAAAATGCAGCTGCAAAACCAACAATCTACATTCATCATGCACTGTGAAATTAAATGACACAATCATTCCTTTCAAATAATAATTACCGGAAGAACCTATATCACTAAACAGTTACTTCACAAGCTACAAATACTGGATGATTCCAACACGAAATTTTAACCTCTCTCGCAAGGCAAAGACAAATCACAGATCTTAAACCCTCTCTGTGCCAGGTACTTTGGACAAAGTGTATGAATCTATGGTGTTGTCTGTGCCATTTGACACTTAAAGCACACAAGGGATTAAGTAGCTAGTGATACGTGAACTTACATCAGTGGTCTACAGAATGTTTGAAAATTAAGAGTGGGAAATAAAACAAATGCATTTATCATTAATCAATTAATAATTACATATTTATTGTTTATTTTCAAACTGCCCATACTGATCAACAGCAAACATTTATTCCTGCTACTCAACCACAGTTTGATTTGCTTTCCTCAAAACTTCTTTAACTATTTTACAATCTTATAAGATTAATAAATGATTTTCAGTAGTATATCTAACTGGATAGGTCAAATGAGCAGCGTTCAAACAGAGTAAGTCACAATAACACAATCTCATCAATTTCTTCTACTCACTCTTTAACTTGCTATGGCATCAAATCATTTCCGCAAATTTTAGAAATATCTTAATCCATCAATTTATCTTTTAAACCAGATGAACGTGATCTGACATTTGGGAAGGTATGAGAGTCATACATTGTCTACTCTGAATATTAATCTTCAAGTAAGTTAGTGCACTGGTTAGAAAAAAAAAGGTATACTTTCAGGTAAATACATAATATTTGCATTATTAATGACTTTGATGTAGTTTTCACAATGTCAAATCACAACTGCTCCTTTCAGAGTTCAAGAAAGAAAGAAGTTACAAGCATCTTAAATTTCTATTCAATATCTGCAAGCAGACAAACATGGCACAATAACATTTTTTTTTTCAAAATGTTTGTTTCTAGTGTCATATGGCTTTTAAACACCCAAACTTCCTTGAATAAATGTAAAATGGATGGGTTCATAAAAACCAGCAGGCAAATGGTTTCTAAATAAATGCATACTGAAATAGCATTACAACTGGCCCAGGAACCTGAGTAACATGTCCTCATTAAGACAAAAGGAATATTAAAACAAAAACAGAATTCCATTCTGAGGATCCTCTTATCACTAGAAGTATCATCCACTTATTTATTGTTTGCATCACATGGGAATAGCACCAGGTTGTGAGTTGCTACTCCTGTGGAATAATGATGATGATGAATGTGACTATTAGGCTGGATTCTTACCTCAGTTTTCCAAATTCGGGAGTCTTTTGTCCTGATTTGCACGATTCCACTATGGCCAGGAAAATGACAACCATATTCATCTGTGATGAGGAAAATATAAAGGGTAAAATGGTATTTTCTAAAACCCTGCATTTTATTACGTACATACTGCACTTAATTGGAAATTAACCTGTCGAAGATGAGTCCCGAGTATACTCAGGCAGGCGTCTACGGGAAATGCATGTTATAGCAAAATCAGTCCAACCTTAAACGGGTTAAAAAGGGCATAATCCCTATGTCCTGTTCTTTCTGAAGGACAACCCTGACCTCCTGACAATTTCTTTGACAAGGAATATTATACCTGGATCAATCTAAAATGGTATATGCATTGGCTTTTAAGCTTTGATAACAATCATTCATACCTGAACCAGCAATTATCATTAAACAAATTATGAAAGCTTTCTCCCAACAAATGCAAGCTACAAGCATCTGCAAACTACATTTTATATGGAATTCTGGTAATAATAGTCAACAGCGGGGTTGTAGGACATATCCGGACTAACTTTCCCCTTGACAAATAGCTCTTTATACAACTACCCCAATGAAAATTAACCCAGAGCATCCCCAACCCCAGGAAGCTGTCGGGGGAACGGGGGTTCTTGTCCTGGAATAAAAAGGGGTGTTCACTTACAGCTACCACAGCCAGGACTGGACCTGCAAAGCTCCAAATGAGCAGATCTTCCACCGAAAACCAGCAACTGTTTTATGGAAAAAGATGAGAAAAGGGAGAATGGAAAATTACTGTGTATCATTCAATGAAAACCAACCATACAACCAGCATTTACAAGGATAGAACAAATATTTGTTGCTTGCCTGGAAAAAGGGTCACTGGTGTAAAATTCACTTTGTCTACTTTGAATAATTTGGGCAATTTAGAGTACTGGTAACCACTGAAAGAAAATATACCAAAGCAACTCATTTTAGGTCCTTACATGGAAATTTGAGACAACCATTTATTAAAAGTAGAACTCATACTTCTATGTCAATCATTTTTGCCATATCAGCACCAGGTCGAGGCATTTTGCCGACTTTTGGAATGTCTCTGTAACAATGATCAACTGGGAAACACCTTCAACAAGATGTGAGAACAATTCCTATAATCATATCTGTTGCACACTGATAAAAGATGGATACATTTCAAATTTTGAGTTGCATTGCTCTAATGGACATTGTCACACAAAGGCAACATCTTTTTTTTATATTATCAGAGTTCACACAAGAAGACCACCATCTTTGAGTAAATAAAATGCATGGTCACTTACAAGTGCTCATTGTTGCTGTTGACCTGGGCCCCGTAATTGATGTTGCTGAGTGGTACCGCCATGCCCACGATGAGGGCAGAGACACCGTACGAGATCACATAGGAGTACGTCATCGGCCCCGAGTTGATGTCGCGGATCTCCGTCATCATGCGGTAGAGATGGACGCCCTCCACGAACATCCAACCGAAGGCGCTCAGGAGGACGTAGTGGAGAATGATGGCGACTGCCGTACACGCAAACTGTGGTCATGATGAGGAGAGAATACGGGTACAAAATGTACATCCATTTCCTTCCAACTGAAGAAATCATCCAATGACACAGCAAAGATTTGATTAGATTTGTTTTGATGTGATTTGATTTTAATAACATTGTTTGACACGACGCTATGGGAAGCATGGATGCTTGTAAGCAAGCAACCTTGGGAGTGATGGCTTTGGAAATACTGACACTCTCTACAAATAAGTCCTGAATACTTTCCTACATGTCTCTTTCAAGAAATTGTGTACACTGCTGCTCCAAGTAATCTCACCAGCAAAACATAAAAAATGAAAAAATAAATCAAAGACAGTTATTCAAGGGTGCTGAATTTTGACTCCGAGCTGGGATTGATGGTTTGAGATTAATACCTTCTGCTCAGCACAGACCTTGATCATGACAAAAACTCTGCCGCAGCAGACTCACCGTGTTGTCGGTGTTGATCCCAACGCCGAAGGTGACCTCGGCGACGATAAGCACGAAGCAGAGGTTGACGTGGATGCTGTTGAGGTTGGTGTGGAGGTTGGAGATGCCCAGGAGAGTGAGGAAGGTGATGAGTAGACAGATGATGGCGATGGCCACGCCCACGTAGACAGCGATGGAGAGCGAGATGGTGATATCTTCTGTCCACTGTGAAAAGAAATGACAACATTGCCCATTGCTCATATTACACCAAAATGTTTCTCTTGTACCTTACATTTCACCAATCATTTCGACTGCAATTCGGCTCACAGTGAAAATATTCAAACTGACATGTTGGAAATTTTCTGTCAGACCAATATGACCGCTGTAGTTTTTATTACCTCCGCCAAGGGAGGAGGTTATGTTTTCGTTAACGTTGGTTTGTTCGTTAGTTCGTTTGTCCGTGTGCAAAATAACTCAAAAAGTAGATAACGGATTGGGATGAAACTTGCAGGAAAGGTTGAGAATGACACAAGCAACAAACAATTAACTTTTGGTAGTGATTCGAGAATTTTTGGGGAATTTATAAAGGATTTTTGATATTTTGCCAGGTAGGGTCAATGAACTTGGGAGTTCAGGCTGCACGTATGTGAGGTTTGCATGCGAGCACTAAAATGCGTGCTCTAGTTTCTGCTAGGGTGAGGCGCGCCATGCATCTGAGGGTTAATGACGTAACAAAGGCTTCTATATTGGGAAATCGCGCGACTCTCAGCACACTATAAACACTTTCAGCATGCTATAAGTACGTATGGGTGGAAATCACTGATATTTCTATCGAAGAACAAGATCAGTGATGGAAATGAGCTGCATGCTTGGCGGAGGTCTCCGCTCTCAGAGTGCTTCTCTCGCTTGATTATGCAAAAGATACAAAGGTTATACTGGAATAGTGAACTCAACAACAATCTATAGGGCCTATGCATCAAGAAGGATGCAACATCGTAGATTCATTACTTGCCATTATTCTATGTCCGTATGTCAAATAAGCCTTTTACAGCTGATTTTGTCAAGACAAATTGATATCCATCATAAATGAATGAGAGTTGGTCTCATCTGATTAATCTTAATGATAATTTTTTAAAATATGAGATCAGTGTGTTGCAAGCCTTGGAACAGGTATATATCGTATGCTTAGCAAAGATGAAAGGATTAAGCAACACTACTCACAACAACAACAGCAACAACAACAACAACAACAACAACAACAACAACAACAACAACAACAACAACCACCACCACCACCACCACCAAACGATTGAACGTCCTCAGCCAACAGTTTGTGACTCCATCGGACTACTGAATACGAACCTGATAGGGTGCATTGTCCATGATGACGGCAATGTTAGTGAGATGTGAGCAGGAGCAGTTGATGTGAGTTCTGTTGTACCCTGTCAGTCTACATCCTTCCGTTGACCAGCCTCCAGTGTCATTGTACCTGGTGGGGAAAAACAAACTTTAAGTAAATCTTGCATCATCATTGATATTCCTATCATTTTAAGTCACACTTATATTCCAAATTTCATATATTTGTCTATTGCTGAAATAATTGAAGGTTCAAATATTACATCTTAACTCTATGGAAATGACTTGGATACTATGAAAGGAGGGATGGTACACCCATTCCCCATTAAAATTTTGAAGTCCACTCTGCATAAGACCAGCCCAAGTCCTGGTAACCAATGGGTTAACTTTTAATCAGGTTGAAAGTTCAAATGGTGAGAAAAGATAATCATCAAGTCCTGTCTTTCAACTGTTGTAAATTTGTAGTCAAAATCAGTGATCATTTCGCATTTTTAATAACTCAAAACAGTTCGCATTTTTGATAACTCAAAAACAGATCAAACCTTTATCAAAGTGTTCACCATCAGTCTTGATACATAAAACAATTGAGTAACTAAGTCTTTTTCTGCCACTTTTTTTCTTCTTTTTTTTTCAAGTAAGTGGCAATACTTGTCTAGTTAAATCAAAGGAATAAGATGCTGAATGTCCTATTCCTTGCGGCTGATCAGAAAAGGTCGAGAATAAAAACAGGTGATTTATTAGGGCATTCAATGATTCAAATACTTTCTAGGAGAGTTATTGTTGGAACTTACAATGCAAAGTCCCAGTAGACACACTGAGGACCACTCCTATTGACAGCATCCAGGGACTGGAACTCCAGGACAACTGGAGACAGGAGGGGGTTGGGAAGGGTGCCGTTGGCCAGACTGTCGAAGATGGAGAACGAGATGATCGGCGAGTTGATGAGCTGACCAACCTTGTTGTCTGGGTGTCTGGTGTTGGCATAGAATAAGGTTGAAGAATAGATAAGAGGGGTGAAATTCATCATCTCAGATCAGGGAATGAAGTAGAGTAGAGTAGAGTAGACTCAAGCCAGGTTGAGTCGAGTTGAGTCGAGTTGAGTCGAGTTGAGTCAAGTTGAGTCAAGTCCAGTTGAGTTAAGTTGAGTCGAGTCGAGTCGAGTTGAGTCGGGTCGAGTCGAGTCGAGTCGAGTCAAGTTAAATTGAATAGTGTACGTCATGCTCAGGCAAGTTATGAGGAGAAAGGTAGGGCAGTGTACAATACAGTAGGCTCTACAGTACAATAGAGTACTGCGGAGTAAGGTAGGGCGGGGAGGGCAAAGCAGAGCCCTTTTTAAACAACTGTAACATCCAATCAGAATTCAGATTCACACATTCTCTATATGTGTGTGAAATTGTAGATTATAAGACAATGAATTCATAGAAAGATAAAGTTCACAGATAACACAGACTGAGTCAAAATGTATCCATTAACATACATATTTTCAATATAATTATAGTCAAACTTAAGAAAAAGAAGAATGAGAATCAAGATTTGAAGATCAAACACACACCTGACATCATCGGCCGTGCTGTTGGGTAGTAGGTTCTGTAGGGTGGAATAAAGGAGGAACGCAGAGACAGCAACGTTGCCGTAGATGGGGTCGTTGGGGTCATACCCCTCCGGCTCCGGGCGGGGCTTGATTAGGTCGCCGGGGATGTGCACCTGGGAGGTGTCCTCCTCGAGAATGGGGGACTCCACCTCGTGGTTCGGGATGGCTTTGGTGGTGAAGTTCTCCCGCACGATGATGCCAAAGTGCATGACTATTAAGCCATCGGGAAAATGAAAAGAAAGTGAAATTGATACAGGGGGGAAAAACAAATTGAACTTTCACAGCTTGATGATTCAAACGAAATGATATGAACAACAATAACCACGAGAATAATGATGATCAATTATCACCATGATGACCATCATAATCTTTTCAAAGATGAAATCAATAACAACGATAATAATGATCAAAACAATGCTGTGCAACTGCTTAATTGCAACTGTAGAAGCGGAACGTGTGAGCACTGAAGAAATTTAAGATATAGATTCAGAGAAACAGGACTGTGTGCAAGCATAATCCTATATTTATCCTTAAGCTAGCAAGAACATTAACAATCTCAGATTGACTGTCATCTACTAATATTTTTCTGAAAATCTGAAACATTTCAATAAAATTCACAGCCTTGACCTCAGCATGAATGTGCGATGACAAACTCATACATAACCACTCAAAGAGAGAGTCATTTGCTCAGTTGAAAAGGTCTGGGTCAAAGCCCAAACTCAGCAGAACTCACCGATGTTCTGTGAGATGACAGAGAACTCAGGAGCGTAGGAGAAGGAGGTGGTGAAGCGGGCAATGTTGAGGGCAAATGCCTCCAAGTCCTCCATCAGCTCAGCCGTGCCCAGAGAGGTTTCCTGGATCATATCCCAGTGGGCCTTGTTCCGTGGCTCAAACAGATGGCTGGCAGTCTCAATGATGTTCTGACAAAAAAAGGAGAGGAAAAGAAATCGGTCTACCACTAGCTGTGTCTCGAACACATCCACAGGTAAGTCTAAACACGACCTTAAAAATATCAAATAAATTTGTCATATAAGCAAAATGATTTAACGCGTTCAGATCAATGAAATTACCAACAAAACCTTTACCCCAAGCTTGTGATTATCATGCACAAAACACTACTTCAAGTAAACAGCTGACATTCGGTCTCACCTATTTGCTCTCTTGTTTGAAGATGCAGTCTGGGACAATCACAATATCAAATACACTTGTCATACATGGGGATTTTGAAGGGGATTAAACACTTTATTATGATAAATGTAAATTACTAACCCTTTGAAGATGAGTCTTGAGAATACTCTGACAGGTGTCTATGGGAAATACATGATATAGCAAAATCAGTCCATCCTCAATGGGTTAAACAAAACCTATATCATAAACTTGGAGTGAGTGAGTGATTACCTTCGTGAAAGACCGTCTGATGGTGGCTGTGACGTTCAGCCCCACCTGCTTGCTCTCATGTTCGAGGATGTAGCACAGGACCTGATAGGCAATGTTGATGTCGTTGCCATGGAAATCGTCAGTCTCGTTGGTGGCCTTTTGGAGCTCCTCAGCGATGGCGAAGGAGACTTCTGGGTAAAGTTTCATTCCATTCTTCAGATCATTCAGCTGAAAGAAATATAAGAAAAATTTTTTTCACTTAATATCAGATTGATATGTAAGACACACAAAATTGCAGTAAAATTTCATGCCTTGGCACCTGGTGAAGAATGGAGTGGCAGAAATGTTGGGTTTTTCCCAGAATCATGCTAACACAACAGAGAATACCCTTGTTTTGGATAAGGCTGTGAGACACTAGATATATTCCTCACTGGTAGATACAGAACATGTGTGTAAGTTTCACATACAGAGAAGTTGATAGTTGTGTCTCAAGTATAATCACTGCCTTCTGAGCGGCAACACACAAACACAAAATCACACACACACACACACACACACACACACACACACACACACACACACACACACAATACAGCAAATCATTATCAATTATATCAGGGAGACTCACTGTGTTCTGGAGAGAGGCGAAGCTGTCCGAGGTACAATTGAAAAGGTTTGGTGTCTGCCAGTTGTCCTCAAAGTCACATGACCTCGTCGCGATGCCGTAGCTCCCCGACGGGCAGTCCAGGACAGCGATCTTGCCAAACTTGGTCCTGGGCCACCAGAGGCCCGCGGCAAAGCGCTTCGGACAGGAGTCGTACACAACTGTGGGAAGAACACAAGGTGTATTAATCAATTACTAGGAAATAAATGACGAGCTTGAAGTTTAATCCTTACTGTTCTTCAACCAGTGGCACAGATACCTGGAAACTAACTGTCACTGAATGGAAATTACCTGAATCCCCCTAATACCTATTTTCTCACTATGGCTTCCCTGTTGGACTGAGGCACATTGCTACACTTCTATGGGCTTGCTCAATTTAAAACTGAGTCAAGTTTGGATGGATAACTGAATGATGCTGAAAAAGCTTGTCCAGTTGCTAATTGATAAATTCAATTCTGCTCTTCATAACAAAGGGCCAGTTGCATAAAAGTTACAATACAGTAACTTTGCCATTCAATGGTAGCTACCATGGCAACAATACTCAACAGCCAATCAAAATCAAGAATTCCATGGAAGTTACCATTTTATGGCAAAGTTACCATAATTGTAACTTTTATGCAACAGGCCCCAGATTAATCAAAATTCCTCCATGTTTCATCTCTTTGCTTCATAATGCTGATATAAAATAGGTCACCATTTTCTCTCTTATGTCTTAGTTTTTTCTTCATTTCACATGAATGTGTCTGTGCGCCACTGACCTTCACAGCCCCTGAGCGTGACCTCTGCGTGGGGGTCAACACAGGCGTCACATCGCCGTCCAATGACGCCCCTCTTGCAGGAGCACTGACCGGTCTGTTGTTCACAGTCTTGGCTGGAGGAACCAACCTCGTAGCAGTCACACGTGAAACAGGTGTCGCTGTCCGAGGGGCGGTAAGAGTGCTCCTGTGTGGGGTAAAAATCCCAAGTCGGGAGATCTTTCATTGAGAATGTGCACCAAAAGTGAAGAATCTTTGCATATATTCCACTAGTATTTGTACATTATGAGATTGGTCGGAGAAAGAAAATTAAAAGAGCTTATATCCTCTGCTTCAGCACTATCTAGTCCTTTCTTGGCAGCGAATTCATAAGCTCAAGAACATGGACACAAAGGACTGCGCAAAATCACATACATAGAAATATGTGTTTCTCGGTTGCTTCCTTGGAGAGCTATGATTGTCTAGGGACATTTCTCTTCTGCGAATCTTGCATCACAGTATGACACATTTGGAATTCTTCACACACTAACAACTTTCCCAATAAAAACGGCAGGGATATGGTGGTCTCTAAATCTCTTGCATTAAGAACTTTGAAGTCTCTAAATCTCTTGCATTAAGAACTTTGAAGATCCTTTTCATCTTTTTACTCTATCTTCAGGTGATGGTGGAGATTGTTTCCACTTCTGTGTTGACCTTTAGCATCTAGAATTGGAGTTTCTTCATGAATTATTCCTGGTATGTTCATGTTGTTCACAAACATGACTTACCTGACAGTAGCACTCGCTGGTGGTCTTGTTGCACGCGGACTCGAAGCCCATCTCCTCATCGCACTCGCAGGGGCCACAGATCTGGTAGCCCCACCAGTCGTCCGGGCACTCCTCTACCAGGTACTGGCAGTGGTCGCCGTAGTAGAGCTCCGAGCAGGTGCAGCGGTAGCCGTGCTCCGCCCCTCTGGAGAGTGTGCAGCGCGAGCCATGCCGACACACGTTCAGGTCGCATGCGGACGAGCAGCTGGGCCCGTAGTAACCTATGGTAGAGTTGAAGAGTAAAAAACAGTGGCACATTTGAACAGTTGAGAGATTTCTGTCTCCCGATTAACATCTGCTACAAAACGGCAGAGATGGTTGCTCAACTTAAATCACTGCTGACAGGTGACAGGCTGACTCTAGTTTCCATGAAAATCTCAACTATAGTGTTAATGCTAAACTGTCACTGAAAGCATACAATCTCCAGTGGTTTTGAGATAAAGCATTATAGAAAAAACACAACAGCCAAATTTTATCACAGACTCCTTGGTGCTCCAAAAAAAGTTATAAAATACAAAGAGAAGAAAAATGTTAATTAAATGTTGACAATAACAATGGCAAACTTATCTGTGTCACAATTCTTGCAAGCAAGTGAGAAATAAAGTTGATATGCACAATATGACATATATAATATGCATATATCACAGGTTTAGGAGACTTTTAGGAGAGATTAGAAGAACCAGGAGGGAGGGAGGCCCAAGTACAGGAGCAAAGCCCACCTTTGTCACATTGACACTCGTGTAGATCCCAGAGGTCCACACACTGGCTGTGGGTGGGGCAGTCTGCATCCAGGCAGGAGTCTGGGGCATTGCAGCCATCCTCCACATTGGTCCTTGCCCCCACGGCAGGGTCCAGGGGGCTACCACCGATGGACATTCCCTGTTGGGGCACGGTGAGGTAGGTAGAGTGGAGTGAGAGAAGGTTATATTTTGGTATTGGAAAAGACAATGAGAACGAACATACAAATTAAGCAAAAGAATAAGAGCACTACATTACGTGCTTCACTATTACATAATGTCTGCATTAATCATAATCGGAAAACAGGCAAGCTCAATTTATTGTATTTGCCTATTCTTTTTTCATAACAAACAAATGTTTCAGAGTATATGTGACATATATCTTTATTAGTTGCAGCAAATAAAAAGACATAAAGCTCAAATTAGAATTTAACTGCTCGCATATCTAATTGTACGAACATTTTCTTTCATATTGCCGGACAAGAAAGGGAGTGAAATTCATCATAGAAGGCCCTGTCACATCATCCCCTATAATGTGAGAAGGAAGATTAGGGGAAGAGATAGATATATAAAGATAAATGGATAGATGAATAGATAGATAGATAAATAGATAGATAGATAGATAGATAGATAGACAGGTAGATAGATAGATAGATAGACAGGTAGATAGATAGATAGATAGATAGATAGATAGATAGATAGATAGATGGATGGATGGATGGATGGACAGATGGATGGATAGATAGATAGATAAACGGAAGGGTAGACATATGAAATCAGAGATAGATAAATGGAGAGATAGAATGATATTTAGCAGGGGGATAATCAGATTTAGATTGAGAAAGAAAGAAAGAGGAAGAATATGAACAGATGGAGAGCAGAAGACATCAATAAAGAATAAAAGCATCCTTAAAGGTATGTTCTTACCTTTAAACATCCCAGGAAGCCACTGGTGAGAGTGTTACCAATCAACCTCCCACCCAGCGTCACTCTCAGGACCACTTTGCCACTGACGCTGTCTGTTGCTCGAGCAGATGTCTGCATGAAACAGAAAATAAGTCTTCATATCAAACTCTTTATTTACAAGTGAATACCGTCGGCTGAGAACCAGAGGGGGCCATCAGGTTCTAAGATTTGAGCCTAAATGAAAATGAAAGAATAAATCTTAATGAAATGAAGAGTTTTTCTAATCAAAACAGAGTAGCTTCATAAGCATTGTTCTAAATATGGGGTATAGTGCCCTTGTGGTTTTGATTTTTTAACATTTGAATGAAAATGAAGGGGAGCCATAATGCCCCCCCCCCCCCAGATCTTGGCCATGGAATGTCCAATAATCGCCAATTCAGCACACACCTAGTTTATGACATACCCTACAAGAATGCATAGTTGATGTTTTCTACTGCTTTGTTTTTTATATTCTGAACAATTAATTTCAACTTCAGATCAGATTTTAATGGCTGAAAAACAGACTGCAAGAAAAACAAAAGTAACACATTAGAATCATGTAAAACCTCATTCATTTTACAAATAAACACGTGCAAATACGCCATTTTTGACAGACATGTGACCGTAAAATGTTTACATAACATCATAACCGCAGCAGGTATATATGCAATTTCGGTATCAAAACATGCATATGACTCTAAAGAAGAAAGTAATGAAGTCTTGGGGTGAGATCTTATAAATTCTGGAAGTTATTGCAACATTTCCGGAGGGGAGGGGGGCATGATCCCCCCAGTCTGTTTAGGGTTAAATCATGCAGCGGGTACTACGTTACTATTCAAATTGATGAAATTTTTGCATCAAGTCATTGTTTTTTTTATTGTAACTGATAAACAAATTGCCCTACATTGCTGGTCATCGGTCATGACTGTGTTGCTAGGGTAGATGCCTCCATCTCAACCCACACTCACCGTGTACCGATTAAAGTCCACAGAGAGCACCATCTGGCTGTTCTTCCACTCCACCAAGAAGTCGTGCCACTCCCCGTCGTTGACCGGCCGCTGGTCCAGTTGGACACTGACCGAACTGGTGACGTAATGGATGTAACCGTCCACCAACTATGAGAAATATGAAATGAAAAGACTTTATGGTGATGATGTATCTAGTCTTCATTTATGTTTATGATGTCTCAAATGTATTTCACACACAAAAAAAATATCATACTTTCACTCATCTACACATATGTGGTTTATAGGATGACACTTAACACCACCACCACCACTAAAAAAAAAAGAAGTAACACCACCACCACCACCACCAAAAAAAAGAAGTTGTCCAGGAATAATTACACAATTACATACATTACATGTTGCCATGGTTATGACTTGTATTACATGCTGGAGAAATTTTGATTGATGTACTATTTTGCTAAACAACTTGATAACTACTTGCTAAACAGACATGAGAATTGAAAATAACTACAGAAAATATGGAAAATAAATTCAGTGCTCGTATTTGATGCGACTTTGTCATCAAGGTAGACCCCAAGTGGCTCTTCTGGTGAGATACCATTTAATGTGCTAAATTCCAAATAAATACCCTCACTTGACTTCAGTATCAATGTGCTACTTCAAATGAAAATACGTGCTCTCTTCATAAAGTGTGATCTAACACTGGAAAGTGTTTGATATACATTTCTGCAAGGTCATGACAACGGGGGCACATATCCAATTTTGTGTAATATAGCTACTTACAAAATTGTACATCACTTTGCGTTTGCCCCCTTACAACATCAAAATAGTTTGGCAATGACATTTCAATAAAATAGCGCCATACCATGACCATGTTTTTGATATGCAGAAAAGGATGAGATAAATGCATCTTAAAACATCTCAGGGCAATGGAAAAGGTGAGGCAGCTGTGTTTTGACACTTCATTTATATCTCGGCCAAACAAACCTCGATGCGGATATTGATGTTGTTTGACAGCTCCACAAACATCAGAACACCGTCGGTATCTCTGGTGCGAAAGACGATGCGATTGGTCCACGGCAAGCTTACGGTGTTGTCAAGGTCAAAGGTCATGTAGCTTTCCTGGCCAAGGAAACGGACTGGGTCCGACAGTGCTGTGTATGAGTGGGAAAAAAGATGTGATACCGTGAGAAATGTCAGGTGGTCAAAAGTATCTTGTTTGGTCGAGTCTAGTCCAGTTTGATTGATATTGTATTGGTGATGATATCAGATGTCATTTTGGGTCAAGCTATGGGGAAACTTCGCCATCTAATAAATGTTAAATAAACATCAACAACCAGATGCAAAACACAATATTGCCAAATTACATCAGAAATCCATCATCTGGATATGATAAACGTCATGTGTGGAACATACGCAATAGCTTAACTTACGGCTTGGGAAAAACCAGGTTTACCACATATCAACACTTTGGGGACTTAACATATCTCAGAGGAAATATATTACACATAAACAGATTGAAAATGGAGAGTAACCCAAGAGATATATCTGTTAAGCTGTGTCCACGACAGAATCTCTTATTCCACTTTGACTTTTTTTTCTGTAAAACATGAAGAATAACATTTGGCATGAACAGAACTACTGTATTACTTCTGCTTATTTAAACTAATACTTACTACTACTTATTTAAACTAATGAATGCTTCATATATTTACACATCATAATTCATACAAAACAGGTGAGCAGAAAGAGAGATGCAAATTTCCCCCATAAATGAATACAAAATCAATGTTAATACGGTCTCTAATTTGTTACAACATTCTTTAAGCAATATGTCCTAGACAGGTAAAGGGGAGTGTATGAGCAGTGAAGTAAAGTGATTCTTTGACTTGCATGTGTGTGCTGTTTTTGTTTTTTGGGGGTGGCTTACGATTCAACTATATCTGAACATTTCAAAACTTTGGACTTACATTAAACCAATAAACTTATTGATGATATTTTAAATTGTAATGGCTGAATATTGATGCTTGAGCTAGTAATTTTAGCTTGATCTGCAGATTGATGCATTTGCCGTTTCCTATGTCTGAAACTTACATTCCTGGCAATTCACCCCTCCACTTCTGGGGGAACAGTGACAGGTGTAGCGGTCCCATCCACTCTCACACGTTGCTCCCGTATGACAGGGGTCCGACTCGCAAAAGTCGCCCTTGTGCGGGCAGCCGGGTTGGGTGCCCACGTCCTCCACGTTGGTGGCGAGATCGAGGAGCTCGTTGTCGATGTAGACGTCCCGGATGCAGCCGATGAAGTCCGTGTTCTCCACGGGAAATTCGCTAGGCAGGTCTGGAAGGCCGCCCAGGATGAATGGCCCAGTCAGGTCCAGGAATCTACAGGTTACATGAATAGTGACGATATAAGATTTGGCATGCAAATGATTTGAAGTCATAACAGATAACAGGTGATTATATGACAGACACAAGCTTAATATCACATGCTCAACCTGTTGCATACTAAACTGATTTTGCGCCTGATTCATTATGTACTTCTTCATTATTTCCTACATTTGTCAATCAAGGTTTGCAATGGAACAAATGGAACAATGGAGTGCAGAGATTAGCAGTAATTTCAGGAGACATAGAAGTGCACTACAAACCACAAATTACACTTAATTGTGTATATATACGCCATGAAGAGAAAGTGGGTCAAACTTTTCGATCATATATTCATTTACCTCAAAACAAAAAACAAAAAAAACTAAAACTACCATAAAATCCATCATTACATTTTAAGTGAGCAGGACATGTCCACAAAGAGTCTGTAGCATGGGGGTCCATGGAGCAGGAAGACTATTTGTGTTTTTTTTTTTACTTTACTCCAGTAGGCAGCGAATGAATCAGGCAATCCATGAATCCCTACACTACCGAGTCTCTAAAAGTTTCTGTCATGGAGCAATAATTGTACTTGTACAACCTTTCCTTTCCTTAAAAGGTTCAAATATTACCAGTACATTTCACAGCATGTGATTTCATCTACAGAAGACATAAAAGGAATCCTACCCCTCCAGCACCAAAAGCATTCCCATAAATCAATACCTGCAGGGCAGAATATCTTGATACAGAATACCACAGAAAATGGACTCTTTCAATTTGTAGCTCATTTGGTGTATCATCCAACAGCAGACAGACACCTTTGATAGGTTAACATTTATCAATCTAATCCTTATTATGGCTCATTTTGGGTTTTTTTTTCTTCATCTGCAATTCCTCCATTTCTCTCCCCCCCCCCCCATTCTAAACTCACTAAGAAAAGAAGTTTCAATTGATGTTTGTAGTCTGCTTTGCTTAAAATTCCTTTTACAGTCTTTCGTCAATTTCCAACCACCTATTCGCACTTTACTTTCACATCCAAAATGAGATTGACGTCCCATTTTTTCTATTTTGGTTTATATCACAAATGTTCAAATGTTACGCTTTACTCTCATGCACTGATGCTTCCAGTAATGATTGGTTCACAATGAAGCCACCGTTCCATCATTTTTCTTTTATCTGTCCAGAACAGTGATATGCATTTTGCCCTTTTCACAAGACACATTATACAACATAACAATGCACATTAGACGGAGACACAAATTGAACATGAAAAAACTTCATCCTCGATATTCTTTTTTGATGATTCATGCACCACCTTATTGTGCCCTCTTCACTTTCACTTTTCAGTGTACAAATATGTTAGTCCCTCTTCTCTTCCCATCTGTCTCTCTCTCTGCTTGTGTGTCTCTTTATCTTTCTATTTCCCTCCCTCTCTCCCTCTTTTTTTTCACTCTGTATCTTTTCCCCAAAATTTTTTACTGTTTTTCCACCCTTCTAATCCATCTTCAAGCAAAAAAATGTTAGTTCACCTTCCTCTCAACAGTTCCCTCTCTGCTTTTATATCTGTTTACCTTTCTATGTGCCTCTCTCTCTCTCTCTCTCTCTCTCTCTCTATATATATATATATATATATATATATATCTTTCTATATCTCTCACTTCTCTTCTCTCACTATGCATCTTTTTTTCTCATAACTTTCAACTGTTTCTCCACTCATCTTCAAACTTCCCATTCCTGCTTCTTCTCTCCCCTCCTCCCCCCCCCCCCCCCCCCCCCCCGACTCTGCCATGCCCTGGCAGGCGGCTCAGCATTCCAAGACTTTGAAGTATAAATGGGAGGGAAGGATACACAAAATATGAGACGTAAAATGAGACAGGCCGGGGCGAAGAAATCAATCATCTTTTCGATATTTGGCCACAGACGAGGCAGGCAGGCCTGAGTGCCGCATTAAGCATTTTGTCGAGGAATTGTCAACCCCCGTTGTCATCGCGAGAGGGGCAGGAACGGGAGATATGTGCGTGTTTGTTCCTGTGCAGACATATGATTCAGAAGACCTGCTCTGGTGCCCCTAGCAGTCCTCACCGAATGTAACAAACGCTAGCGCCGGGTTTGTTTTTGGTGGATTTAAGGGTCTGCAGGTTGCTGAGTTATCTGTCCCAGCAGACGGACGAAGTGTAAGTGACAAATTTACAGCTGTCTACACTGCCGAGGTGCTAAATTACGACATTCTCATGCCCGCATTTGCATACATATTCACTCACGCTTACACACATACACTCTAGATAGCGGAACCAAATACTTTTCTCCACAGCAAGTTATGATGCATACGTTGGTATGATTTTCCTGACTATGATGAATGCTGTCTTGAGCAGATGCAAAGACATTTTATCAAAAAAGCCATCACAGTACATTTGAGCAAATCAAGACAACTGACAAAGAAAGGAGCAATTGTACTTTCTTGAATGTTAGAAATACATCTGACATAAAATCCTGCATACACTTTCAATGCAGGAATTTTAGTTGCCTGACTACCAAGTCCCTTCCAAAGTACCACTACTTTCTATCACTTTGTGTGCAAGGACACAATATAATTCTCTAGAGTTTGTCAAAAGCTTTTCAAATTGATCTGTTTTGGTAGATGTGTACAAACGTATGTCTTACATGTTCATAATTATGCATAAAATGCCTAATCTCTGATAGGATCAGACACATGCTTTCATAGTTACTGCCTGTCGAATTGAGCTCACGTTAACTCAGCCATTACCGCAAGTAACTTGCTTGTGTACAAAGCAATAGCACATAGTAAGTTGGTGGTCCCAGAAGGATTACATTCAGAGCTTGGAGAGCACCCAGTTTTGAGGACAAGCAAAACTTATTGCAGACATTGTTCCAAACTGCACGATAAAATTACACATGAGCATAATTCCGTTGTCACGTTACCTCAGTTCTCCGTAGTACGTTGCCGAGGCTGCGCAGCTGGAGTCATCGTACTTGTTGCTGTATCTGAGGGCGACAGCCGGATCACAGTCATCTAGGATAATGGTTGCCGTCTGCAAGGAATTTAAGAAATATATACATTAATAGTCAAATGTATAGACATATAGGGGCCTACACATGAAAAGACATGACTGGACTTGTTATGCATCATGACATACTTTCATTCAAAGAGACGATACAAGCTCGACTGGTTGAAAGAGAATCTAGCACAATGGCTGAATACAGAGAGGTACACTCACATAAAATGGCCAGCTTTTATTGTACTTGAAAATAATTCTTTTATCACATTAAAAAGAAAAGGAAGAAAAATAAAGTGAATATACAATATTGTCATTTGGAAGGACCAGGCCTATACCATGGAGAGCTGTTGGTGTGATTGCATTGGCTTTTATTAGACACAAGCACACATACTGGACTTGTCATCCACATTTACATGACTAGCTCCATTGTACATTCCAGAATGCGTGGCCTTTTCATTGAAAGATAATTTAGATGTCAACATAAAGGGAGCCTCATTGTTCAGAGACAGCATACACATCTGGCGGTGCCATCTGAAGAATACGTTTACACTCTACAGCATGGATTTTACACCATTTCTGGTTCAGGTCGCGTGCTGACCGCCTGTCCTATGAGGACTTTGAGATTACATATCATCGGGTGCGATACTCTTGATCATGATGAATGAGTCCCATCAATTCATGAAGCGAAAACCACCGAAACAAAAAAAGCTTTAATTACGTACAATGCCTTTTAAAATTCTGCGCAGAGCTCAATATGCGCGTTTAGGCGGCATATAATCTCATTTGTCTACATCAAGCAGTGGCGGTATCCATTTGAACATGTCGGGGGGAAAAAAAAAAGCGAGAAAGACCGCATCATATCTGTGCTACCAATGATGCACACGTAATGTGATAATTGTAATGAGTCTGCTCTCATTGTGAAAACAGCACGCTTGTCATGAGCAAAGCCTCACCACCATTTATCCTTCTTTCCCACGAGTTTCATATTCCATTCATTACTTGCTTTGTTTCTCAGATCTTCTCCAGTACAAAACAAAAAAAAACAAATCAAATCAAATCAATTGAATAAAACAAAAACAAACAACAAGATCAAAGTGCCTCCAAGAATTCAACTTGCCCTGGTTTTGGTTTCATGTGAAAATCACGACTTAACTTTAAAGGTGTTACGTGCAGCTCTTGTGTGCTCCACATAATAAATAAACATTAAAGAGTTACGTGCAGCTGTTGTGTAATCTACATAATAAACATTGTCAGTAAATGCAGTAAGCTCTATTATTTTTCCTTGTTTCACAAGCTCTCCCTTCCAATCACTTCCTTCTCCTCAAAATCCAAATTAAAAAAACAAAAACAAAAAAATCCACATTTTGGAATAATTTTCAGGTTTCTCACAATGATAAAATGGCATCCTGGCCAGTCTAGTGTGGATAATCAGCGGCTGTCAAGAATCTACATAGTTGGTTCATCATAACATAGCAGGTAGAGCCTCATATCTTCTCAATATTCCAACCAGGAAATTTGCCGCAGGCTATCTCTTCCCCCAATTCCTCTTTTACAACTTTACGTGTCCCCCTTTCCTACCCCACCCCACCCCCTTGCCGCTATCCTATTTTCTATCTCTGTTAATACGCTCTTTTCATTCCCTGTCTTCTTTTACAGCCTACAGTATAATGCAAAATTCATCATAGTTTGTCAGAGCTATTAGTCTGTGGGCCGTGAAAAATTTCCCCTACAATGGGCAAACATTTGTATTAGAATATAAACTGTCGGCATATATGAAAAGCGAAGGAACGCCGCTGCAAAGGTGCCCCTGCTTCGGGCAAGTGGCATTTACAATAACCCCCTTTCCTCCACCCACCCCCCCCCCCCCCTCATTCCCGCTCCTATCCCCCTTTTCTCACTCTTCTCTCCTATCCGCATGACTTTTCATCTTTATCTCTGAAATGGGCTCATACACTATGAGCAACGGAGCAAAAATCGGTCCCCTTTATGCCTGCCTGGCTCTTGCCGATGAGAATATGCTCGGTGGAAATCAAGTCAGGTCGTTGCCGCGTGAACATTTGATGCCATCGCATTTCGTGATCAATCAGACGAAATACTGATCATTTCGGGCTCTCAAAATGAGCTACTCGGAATGTTCGGGCAATTTACAGGACAGAGAGTAAAAAAACAGGGTTTTCTACACCTCTTTTTATAGAACTGATATTTTTCATGTAAAGCAACTCAAACCAAGACAACTTTTATCAGAATTTAAAGAGAGATAGAGAAGAAGCAACAAACACATGTGCGAAATGTATATTCTTTTAAGAGCTACTTCCCACAAAAGTAGCTTGCTCAGGACATACATAAGTCAATGAAAGGCAAGATGGTAGAAATAGGTGCCCCACTATGCAGCCATTTTATCTAGTATACAACAAGTAACATACTTCTCTCATCCAAAGAAGAAGACAAAAAAAAAAGAAGAGAATGGTCCAATCTTGACAATGAAGAATACATTAGTCTCTTATTTGTCTCAACTTGTCAGCAAAAGTCATCGAAAGAGCGTCTCACATCTACCGTACTAATACTGGGCCCTGTTGTATAAAAGTTGAAATCAAACATAGAAGTCAGAAGAATTGAACGTAAGTCTCTGGATACTCAATTCTGATTAGCTAATGCATCACTTATATCTGATTTTCTGACTTATGTTTGATTGCATCTTTTTGTGCAACAGGGCCCACTGAATCATCTACTTTGCTTTTTGGGGACAAACAACTCTAGTGAATAGTGAACTGAAATTTGCTATTCAGGCAACCACACAACTGGTCCAGTTTACCAATGTATCAATATCTTGTGGATATCATTGTCACAGAGGTTGTGTCTGTAAATCAAAAAGCTTGTCTGGGGATTATCTGGCAAAGTACTGAAGTACACACACAGGAGTCTTAAGTATTATAATTTATCTAGGAGCAGATTAACTGAATAGCTTGCTACTGGGTTGTCATGGTCAAAGTTATTCATAAATTTGATTACATGAGTACTGGTAAGCTAGCATATTTGGCATGGTAAAATCAATATCTGTGGCTCCTTTGCTTTATTAATGATCTACCTACATACAAACCAGATGCTGTGTGAACTACATCTAGGTTTTAAGATTTATATTAAAAGATTTGACAACACCAGGTCTTGCCAGTGTTTCACATTGTATCGCGGAAAGCTACCATGCATCCTGCACACCTGCTACTGCACAAATTCAACTGAAAGAAAATCATGTGATCATGGTTGTGTCAGCGTCACAGTCTGATACGCTTCATTTGATTGGGTGAAACAGCAGCAAAGAACAACGGCAGCAAATTCCATCTGCATGATGAGATTCAGACTCAGACATCAAACACACGAAGACCAAATCTGTAGTCATTCATCAGCAAGTACAACATCAATAAAATGGATCATTATCAAATCCGCTATCTCACGCAGAGAAAGGGACAATTTTGGGTATTCATATCAAGGATGAATCAGTGCATACCAGTATGATTATCCCCCAGTTCTTTGCTTTTGTCCATGGTACTATAAAGAAGTTAAGGATTGATATCATGTTTGATGATGCGCTATTCATAATATATGGGTAGAGACTGCGACACTCAACCGTTGGAGGTGTGTGAAGCACCAGGCAGCCTAAAGCCAGCCAAGCTTGGTAAACCAACTGTGACAAGTCAAACAAGAAGTTTGGTGCTTTTTTTCCCCTTTTCTCATCTTTTTTTTCCTTTTTTTTTCTTAAGAGGAAAATCTTCAAGAGTAAAATTAGCCCGAGTCGCTCACTGTGAGGTAGTCAAACATTCAGGTGTGACAACAAAGACAAGCTAGACTTGTGCGAGGAGGCACAACAAACAGCATGGCATGGGCTCTACCATCGGTGTCCCGGCAAACACGGCATTGAGTCGAGAATGGACTCACGCGTGCGTGAACAATGTATATAGATGATCTCACTATCTGGTGAGTTGTTCGCGGGAGTTTTGTTTGATTCTTGTCATCACTTCACTTCTCGTCCAGTGTGCTATGCGCGCCTGTTTAGGCCATGGGGGATGTGTACAGAGTGACTAGACGCAAAAGGGATTACAAGCATTTGCCGTCCCTGTCTTTTGTTGTGCACCAAATTGTATCAAAGATGTCAACTTGTGTAGCACTAAACTATTTACAGGGCAATCTTACTGACAAGTGCCAAAAACTCTTCATGGTTCAGCTGCAATATTGTCTACTGGGCAATATCAATAGCTGGTATCCATTCTGCAATTTTAAGAATTTCTTTCTTCAAAACTGTACAACACAAAAGGAAAACAGTTGTTGCAAGAAGTTTGCACACATTTGCATGGTAAAGGCTGCCTACAGTCGACTTCCCATTTTACTTTGTTTTGTGGGAAAGATCTCCTTAGGATTCAAAATGTATATTAAGCTCCTTTTTGGTAGAAAACTGAGGCATGCATTAATTCCTCCAGTTAAAAGTTCAGGACTAAAACGGTATCATTGATAACTTACTTTTCATTAGATGCTGATCTGTACTGTAGGTAAACAGACAATATACTTTTATCCCAGTATACCCAAATTTGCCAGCAGAAAATTGTTGTCAATATCATGATAATAACAAAAAAAAAAAGTCACGCAAGTGGGGTTCCTTATTCCTCGTGTCGAGTCTGACATTCTTTTATGTACATACTGGCTTGATGCAACAACAATATTTTCACCACTCACAATTTTCCAATATTTTCGTTCGTTTCCTTTTGAGAGGGGCTTAAATTCCCTTACTATTGTACTTCGGTTCCTGATTCTTTGCTTTCACTCATTGTTAATCAAAAATTCAAACTTCTCATGACCGGGCGGAGACCTTGTGCAAACACACCGGACAAAGAGAACTGGAGGTACGAAAGGAGGGGGGGGGGGGGTGGAGGAAGTTGGAGGAGAGATGAGCGGGTATGGATTTACGCCCGATGGCCACTGCAAGGATGGAGCGATGAACGGAAGAACGGAGATGCGGGAGCGGACCAAAGTGGGATGTTAAGAGTGGTCTCCGTTTTTTCGCAAGGTTGTGGAGATGCCTGTCAGAAGGGAACATGTGACTGTCCTATCATGAATCCTAACAAGTAGAAGAGAAGGGTATGTAAAGAGGATGGGGAGGATGAGACAGAGGCGGAGGAGGAGGAGGAGGAGGAGGAGGGAGGATACCATCAAGTTAGATAAAGATGCAAACTTGTATGAGGGATTCTTACACATTACAGGGGGGATGAGGCGAGATAATGCCTCTAGGGGGAGGATGCTATTACCACTGGAGTTGGGACGGAAGTGGGTTGGGGTGATAATGGATGTTAAGGGTGGGGTAATGACCGGTGAAATGGTGCATAACATGTGCCATTTCCTATCACAACTGTGAGTTCTGCAAGCTGGAAGAGTATGTATTCTTTGCAAATAAAAAGAAAAAATAAGGAGGAAAACTGATACTGTGACAAAGATAATTTCAGCTCTGGGGTGCTGTCATTCAATTCATATACAAATAATGAGAATGAGCATAGACTAAAGAAAAAATATTCCTTTAACAAGGCTAAAGAGCATAAACTTGTATTTTTTTCTAACTCCTTGCATATCAAACAGAAAATCTTTTGAGTGCTACAGTAATCTGGTAAATGCAAAGCATCAATGAACAGATTATGAAAATCCTTTGAAAATTACTACTCAACCCTTCTTAGCATATAAACCACAATGTTCCAAGCTCAAAAATAGCCTAGCATACTGCATTTTGAGAAAGAGCTTTTCAGATACTTTAGATTAGGCAGGAGGTGACTGCAAATCACTATGAGCTCAGAGAGATAGAGAGAAAAAAAAGAGACTAAAAAATAAAAAAAAAAGAAAACCAGATAAATTATTAAACTATCTCCCTCACTGGCCAAACATTGTATTCTCTCATAGGCAGATCATGTTATAGCATAACGTCAAAGATATTAGAAAAATAATTATGTAAATACCAATATAGTCTATACAACAGTATAACTGTCAACCTACAAGACTGGAATACAAACTCACAAAAACATACATAATGTACAGAGTGATGGAGAGCATCTCGTTACACCACCCACTGACCATGGTCATCGGTGAGTCATGTTGCCACGACGACCATCCAAGTGATGCCTTTCGGGGCCTGGTTCACACGGACAGTGGAAGACACCCTCTCCTCCATTTAGCAACAACACCTTCCGCAGGTCATTGAATACATGATGTGATGGCTAACAAATTACTGCCACTACTCAGATGTTAAATTGGAAAAAAAGGGACTTCGAATACTTAGTTTCTCTATCTCTAGTTTTTCCCGTCTTCTCTCAATCTATCTGCCTATCTGTCTATCTTTCCTTCTCTCTCCATTTCGTTCCCCATTCTCTAACAGAGGCAAGACCTTAAAGCAGGATGCTGCAACCATCTAAAAAAAGTGCCTCATGTGCCCGGAGAAAGAGGGGTGAAACATTATCGTGAGGGACAACATCACTGGATGTGGATGAGAGTGGTGGGTGCCAGGGGTAGGGTGTGGGGTGGGGTGTGGGGTGGGGTGGGATATGAGGAAAAGGGAACCAGAAAGAGAGGAGGAGAGAAGGACTGAAGTGGTTATAAAGCGAGGAGGCAGGAGAAAGGGGTCAATGACTCTGGATTTTTTGTTGTGCAGGAAAAACTGGGTTGGAGAGCTTTAGGATTAAAAACCTGAAAACGGTTTTCTCAAGAATTAAGAGATGGGTACATTACACAATTTTGCCTTTCTTGCCATCATCATGAAATACAAGACAGCTGTTAGAATACATGCAAGCAAAATTTGGACAAGACATGTACTTGTATGTATCTGCATTTCGTATATATCAAAACACCAGAGCGTGAAACACTAAAACTGTGAAAGTCCCATATATACACAGTCATGCTGGTAAAGAAACTAACACTTGAAATACTTCATAATTTGATAAATCTATGATGTCGAATTTTGTTTTGTTTTGTTTTTGTTTTTGTTTTTTTTTTTTGCTAATCAGTGAAATAAGAATCCATATGTTAAACAAATTAGAATGATACCTCAGAGAAAATTTCCCCCGAACTGAATCCTTACAATCACACCCACGCCTTTGGCTTTAAAGGCATACAATATATATGGAACATAGGAAAATTGCTGGATGAATCCTGACATTGGGGCTTATCTGTCCGAGCATTACTTGAAAGTTGACTGCCATGTTTGCTGTAAGTATTCTCACAGCCCCTGACAAAAAGCTCAGTTGAATACAATGGAGTTAAATACATGGGTCCTTTCAAAACATCGATGTACACACAAAGAGAACTCACCCATGGGTATTTACAAAGTGTCTAACATTTCCCTCTGCATTACAAAATTCATAAAGATACTTACCCCACTCCACCCACTCCCCCCCCCCCCCCCCCCCCAAAAAAAAAAGAATAAAAAAATAAAATGGAAAAAAAATACTGGAACATTCACATGTAGAATCTACATCCAAACATTCAGATCATCATACATCTGAATTTTTCTTAAAAGCCAACAGGATTATCAACATCTTTTATCAGCGAGGTGACATGATCATTGTATTTCTCAATACAATGTGAGAAAATGTAGCAGTAATCTTTATATTGACACATACTATTTTAAACAGCAATATTTTAATTTGTTTCTTCAGAGATCAAGAGTGTTAAAAAGAGGGGATTGATGATACATGTTTTCCATTCTTAATGTAAAATACACTATTTTCATTTAATTTGACTATATTGGCTCTCTCTTTTCACAAGGTTCAAAAACTCAATGCTACCTATGAGTTATTCAAAATACACTGTAGCTTCTTACAAGCTCAAGACAACAAATCAGTACCAACATAATTATTAAGATTAAGGATGAAACCCAACAGCTAAAAACTAATAAGAGACGACTACAACATCCATTGAAAATCATCCTTTTATATGAACATTTTGTTTTATTCTTAATAATATATATATTTTTTTAAATCTGGAGATGGAGAACACAACAGAGAATCTTGCTAGAGATCACTTCTTGCTAAGAAAAAAAAATTGTAAAAAAAAAAGCTCAACAACAACAACAACAAAAACAGGTGATCATTACTGATTAGGCAATGGAAGTGCAATTGATGTTACCATAGATTGCACATACAATTATCTCACCATGATTGCTTTCAATACTACTACCTGAGAATTGAGAATGTTTATCAAATTTTCAGCAGTAATCTAATCCCCCAGACATCTCAACTTTTCATCCATGACTTCTCTTTTAAAAGAATCGCTCAACCCGAATGAAATGTCCGTTAATAATGTGACTCTACTCGGCTACGGCACGGCACGGTGCCTTTAATGACTAATTCCTTTCAAATTTGTCATGTCACCACCGACAATAGGTGGAATACATCTTGTGCTGCAAACCAGTGATCAAAATTCTTTTCCTTTACCCCTTTCCTTTCTTTTTAATGGGGTGGGGTGGGGAAGGGTGGTGGAGATCAGGGGAACTGATTTCTTCATAAACTAAATGACTGATGGTGAAGTGAATGTGCAAACTTTATGTATGTGACATCGCTGGTATTATTCAAGCTATGTTCCACAGCGAAAAGAGACTTGTTAAAGGTCATACAGCATCTCATGTGCATTATTGCTCGATGAGGGTACTTCAAATTTTGTAAAATAAGTTCATACATGTCTATCGCACATGATAACATAATGAGCACACTATGCTACCTTATCTATGGTCAAACAAACTTTAATCTATAAGTTACGCTACTATGCTGTTGAAAGGAAATCTTTTTGATCAGAAATTAACAGCAATTTTCAGGCATTATCTATTCTACTACATTTGCTGTATGCCCAACCCACTGCAACGAGAGACAATGGATTGGAACAACAGGTTAATGATGCTAAAACCCAAGTTGACAAATATACTTTTAGGTTGATCATTTACACATCATTATGGGACATTAACACTGCTTTGTGTCAATATAGCTGAGAGATACAATCTTCCACCTAAAAAAATTAAAGTACCTTAACTTTATAAAGAATGGTCATACCAAAAGACTGCTTTACCACATTGTCATATAATATCTGTACCTATTACACAAGATCATAGAAATTGAATGAGTTAAGTTCAGTTCATTTTTTTTTTGCACTCCACTTTCAGCACAGTATAACCAATTTTACCAAAGTGTTGGCATGATTATATGAATTATATGCTCCAATATATGTAATACAATCGTACTAAAAAAATATATAAAGTATCAAGAGATGAAAAGGCAACGACATATTAAAGGTACACTACAGCTGCGCAAACACTTCAAATATAATTTCGAGAGAGAAAGTCAAGTTGGACATTACCTCATATCCTCTTGTTTATCTATGACAGACAGACAGACACACACAGACACATACACACACATAAAAACACATGAATGTCACATTTTTCCTCCCAAAGAATTCTCCTCTGCTCATTCAATTTTACTTCCACCTGCAGACCAACACCAACAGCGGATATGCAAACGCCCGGAGAGAATTCTTTGAGCAAATGAAAATTTCTTCACCGACAAGATATTGCTCGACTTAATGGAAGGGCTAACTCCACACAGCCCTTGGGTTATTTGCCTGATATAATATTTCTCACACACCACGCCGCCATAACAGCAACCAATGACTGCAAAGTGTGTGTGTGTGTGTGTGTGTGTGTGTGTGTGTGTGTGTGCGTGAGGAGTGTACATGTGACTGTGTAAGGGTTGCTACAAAGATCGCCGCATCGAGATGAAATTGAATTGGCGATGACGAATCCATGGCGGAATCTTCTTTGAAGAAATCAATGTCACTTCAAAAGACATTGCAGAGCCCTCATTGTTGACATACTGATAACTTGCCATCCAGGTAACAAATTATACTCAATAAGTAAGGGATTCATAGAGAGGATTTTTTTTGGGGGGGGGGGGGAGGGGGGAGGTGTTGATGTTGTTGTCTATGCTAAAGTTTTTCATGTCAGCAGATTCACAGGTGTAATCAATATTTGAATTATTAATCATGCCAAACATATCCCTTGTGTCAAATAGTTTGAAAAAAGCACATAACTTTTATCAATCCAGAAGGAAACTTTGTATATTCGGTTTATAAAATGTTGAGCAAAAAACAGTGTTTCTTTGATTAGTAAAAAAAAACCACCCTTATCTCGGCATACAAGCAGAAGTGATGATTTAAGATCACTGATAAGAGTGAAAGTGATAACATTCATTCTCAATGGGGGGGGGGGGGGGGAATGGTTGATGTTTTTGAACTACATAGCAACTTGAAAGAGCCCCATTCACATGGGAATGTACCTCCAGAGGTACATAGAAACCAGATACCCCATGAGATTTGAATGGCTACATACTGTATCTGCAGTGTGATAACAAAGGGTATACATGCACAAAGTGAAACTATTCCATGGCACACAGGAGAAAGTCTTATCCACCGTGACAGAGATAGGGAAATATTTTAACATTCTGCACAGCTGTCGTCCTGATATGCTGACCTTTTGTAACATTGGAGAGCCAAGAGCAACTATTTCATCCCAAGAAAATCCTGGTGCATACAAACATGTATGTGATGTATACATACTCACACAAACACACCTAACATCCCCACACATTCATTTATGTGCAGCTTGCTTATCTACAAACACATGTGATGACTGGCGCTGGCTACGGATGAACTGTGGGTTAAGAATCGCAATTATATGATGAAATTACGCTGTGTAATCACTTTCCTCCTTGTACTAGAGAAACTGTTGCTAATATACATTGAAAAGCTAGACTGATATAATCCGAAAACTATCCAAAAATGTGCTCTCATCTCATCTAGATTTTCTTTTATAAATATCTCAAGAAAAAGCATTGGTAATATTCTACACATACAATGACAATGAAAGCTCACTATGTTGACATTCTGATTCTACATCACAAACAGACACAGGAAATGAGTGCATTTCAACTTTCCTTGAAAGATCTCATGAATACCACAGACAGATACATCAAAAGAATATGGGAAGGTGATATAAAATGTATATAAATTCGCCACCAAATCTAGCTCTGTTCTTTCTCAGTCAAAATAAATGTCAGCACAGCACAAACCTGATTACGAAAACAAGATCTTGATCCAACACATATTACTTCTTTGAATTCAATTTTAAATTAAATAAAAAAGACATAGGAAACAGGAAGAGACTTTCTTGCTACTTGTATCGAATATAGTGTTACACACACTGGAAGAAGTTTCTGCAAATTTTCAGAATATCTGACATTTTTACAGCATACATACTCCATCTCCATGCTCAGGGCCCGTAGAAATTGGATCAATTGCCGAAATCGGCGGAAACGTTGCCGTGGCTGAAATATTGGCCTTTTAATCAGGGCGGATGGTAGAAAACAGGGATAAATTACTGGAACCTCCCCACTACTCTGGCCTGGAGTGCAATTATCTTCTTCATGCTATTAATCTGTGCAATAAACCTGTCATATTGATTGTTACAGGGGTTCATGGGCTGAGCTTCATAAAAAAGGTGTGTGTGGGTGTGTGGGGGGGGGTGGGGGAGGTGGAAAGGTAGAGAGTGGATGGACTGTTACAAAACAGTGAAACATCAACGGCAACAAAACAAAGGCAATGACCACCATTAAAGGACAAGTTCACCTTCATAGACATGTGGGTTGAGTGAATGCAGCAATATTTGTAGAACACATCAGTGAGAGTTTGAGCAAAATCAGACAATCCGTTCAAAAGTTATGAATTTTTGAAGTTTCTGCTCAGTCACGGCTGGATGAAAAGACTACTATAGCTTGTGATGTCACATGAGTGCAACGATGTAAAGAAAGAATAAGGAAAATTCAACATATTTCCATTTTTCTCGCATAACAAAATAACACTTGACTTCTGTCTTTCAGAAGGCAGGGGGAATAATATTACCCTTAACATACGTCAGTAGCAAGTCGAAAAAATATGCACTTTATTCAAAGAGTAAAGTTTTGTGAAATTCTCTTTTTATTTTCCTGATATAGTAGTACGCATGTGACATCGTACACTGTAGTAGTCTTCTCTTCCAGCAGCGACTGCGCAGATACTTAAAATATTCATAACTTTTGAACGGATTGTCCAATTTTCCTCAAAATTTCACTTATGTGTTCTACTAATATTGCTGCATTCTCTCAATCCTTATGTATATGAAGGTGGACTTGTCCTTTAAACAACCCTACATATAAGCTGGTTAACAAAAGGGTTTGTTCTGCACAAACAAAGGACGGCTTTTTGGAAGTTCACAGCACACTGCTTATTTTTCTAAAGCTCTGTTGTCCAATAAAAAAGAGATTCAAAAGAGTTTTACGATGCAATGTAATCGTTGTATTTACTCTAACCTTTTTCTGAAAATTCCTTTTGACTAAAAAGTTCAAAATACTCAATCTAATGACCAACAACAAATCACTCAATAATGACAATATTATGCAACTTCCTTTATGTTCTTCGAAGAAGTATTCTGTAGGAATTGAAAAACAATGGCTTCTCATTTCCAATGAGTTTTGCCTACATAGTACAACATTTGCATCAAATACAAGAGTACTGACGACATTTCAAAAATCACTTGCAAAATCCTTTCGAATGTTGTGGCGCTCTGTTTGCCCGTTATGGAAATGAAATATTCATTCTCTGCATCTTCAAACATCATTCGGGTATCATCTGAACCGTCCATCGATAATCCCTCTGCAAATACGGCGGAGGAGATTATCGTTATCTGGTTACGGCCTTAATGTGGAGAAAATCCTGTTTTCATAGTGTGGGGGGGGGGGGGGTTGAGAATCAACGAGCGATAATCGGATTGTTTCGCGCAGTCATCCCATAAAAGATGATTTGATTTTGTGCCGTTTCATGAGATCGAGTTCTCATTCCTTATGGATGAGGCTTTCAAAATCTCCTGTAGGTCAAATCAAACCACTGAAGCTGCATGCAGGCTAAATACAACAAAGACTCATATTTCCATTTGATGCCAGTGGAATAGGAAGTTCTTTTCTATCTAACCTGAACCTGCTTTTGCAGGAAAATAAATACACCTAAAAAGATATAAGGTTGTTTCTGAGACTTTTATGGTGATGCAAAATCAAGAGTTATCTATACGAAGTCGCATAAGATTAACTGCGGATTCAAAAACATATACTATATGGTCATTACTTTTTTCTTTCTTTCCGGATGAAAAGGGCTACAAAAAGAGACAAAACAAGAAAGAAAGAACACAAAGATGTATATTAAGCTGATGCAAGGTAATGCAAGAGCTGGTCAAAAACAGTCTATATGGCTCGCATATTTTGTAGTCATTCTATTTGTGTGTGTGTGTGTGTGTGTGTGTGTCAGTGTATTTACCAAATCATCCAAGCTTGCACAGAAAATGACATCTAACAACTTATCATTTACTTGGCAAATACATAAATAAAAATAAATGATCATGTGTTGGTAATGGAGTCTGTATGAATCTCCTTCCTCCTAGCCACAGTATTCTCACCTTATCACCAGACTTTGAATGACATTCACGACTCAGCTGACCTATCTGATCTCATGCTTGTAAACTGAGAGCCAATAGGATGTCGGGGCAATACTAATGAAGATTGTGATGTTAACAATGGTGATATTAATGATAATGGCAACTATGATTCTGACAAAGGCAATTATGAAACCAAATATCAGCTATGAATACAATCATTCACTGTCGCTGATTCTCTATAATCAATTTTTAAGATCATCCAAACTCTTGCTGCCGAGATGCAATGACTAAAACGATCCTGTGATTTTGACCCATGCCCGGACCTGAGCGAAAGCAATTATGAGGGGCTTAACGAGCGACCATTCCAGACGTGAAGCAGTCATTTCATGCGTGGTTGACCAACTACGTTGAAGCGCCTGCCTGGTCACTCATTCTTCTTGGTCTAGAGGTAACTCCAAGGCTAGCTTCACACACGATCCTTTCACAACCTCAAACAGCATGCATGCCAGATCAGGAATAGCATGGCTCCATAATTAAGAAGACACTAATGACTGAAATCTACCCTTCAGCATGAATGCAGAGATTTTGAACCAAGGAATTATCTCTTCCAAGGAATGAAAAAAAAAATGCAACACAAGGGGAACAATTGAGCAACGCGGCAACTAATTATCGTCTGCTGCACCCCAGGGCATCAACTTCAGATGTACCGAACATGGCAGCTCATTTTAGGGTGATGAATGTAACTCCCAAGGTTCCCATCACGACCATCATCGTGACCCAGATACATAATAATCGTGATTAATGGGAAATGCTTGAGATTACGCATTGGGATTCTATATTAGGCTAATGGAATTAAAGATGATTATCAACGACAGACAAAAGACAGAATGGTGGATAAAATGAAAATTTCTGACGGATTTGTCACAAAAGTCTTTGAACGGTATTACCAGCGCATTGGCTGCTATATATATATATATTACGGATAGTGCACATTACATTTGCAACATACCGACAAGTAGTATTCGATGTGAGCTGTGTGCCACTCCCCATCGTTGACTCCGCCCACACGGCTAGCCGTTACCATGGTGACGGTGCTGCCAGTGGAGAAGGAGAATCGCACCTGTCCATCAGTGATCTCCAGGGCGATGAAGTCATGTTGCTGGTTGTAACGTCCGTTGTAGAAGATCAGTCCGTTTGGCTCCTGGGTAGCAAAGCTGGGTGTGGAAGCAAGAACAATGGATAGATTCCACATCAGAACAAAAGAGGTTTCCATTTCCTGCAACTTTAATTTTAATCCAACATCATCAGAAAGTGATGCGAAGTATTGCTAATTTCACAGTATTTTCCTTTGTTATTACATTGTATTGATATTGTGATATCATGTGTATGTAAATGTTTTGTATTGTTGGAAATTGAATAAAATGAAATAAAATATGATATGAAATAAAATATGATATGAGGTAATAAACATATCATTTCAAATGAATTCTCCAACATTTTGAACTAACATCTTGTTCTTTTTCATTCTGATATCTATTTTACATCAATATCTCTGTTTCTATAAAAGGTCTTTTTCCACATCTCAACAGCAAAGTGAAAACACGCAGGCAATTTCCTTTGATCTTTCTAATTCTATATAAAGATGATGATGATGATGATCCACAGCATTTGTATGGCGCCATATATCTGTCACAGAAACATTCAAAGGCGCAGACTCCTCCAAGACAGTTAGCAATTAAATGTCTGGTGAAGAAGATAAAGATATATAAAGAGCGACATTATCTTCACTTTTGCAGATCTTTATAAACACCATTTGCACAATGTATATCTTCTACTGCATTCATGTGCAGCATGTAATGCAATTGATGTCTCTGTAGGCAAAAGTCAAACATTATGGCATCAAAAGGAATATTGATATTCATATTTAAAAAAACAAAAACACATGCGCAAAAGAGGGAAAGAAAACAAATTCAAAAACTTGGATGTCATCATAACTTTTTTATATTCATTGCTTGTTCATACCACATTATCCATTCATCACTAAATCAACTCCATTATTCACATTAAAATAACCAGGAAAATGGAGAATACGAAAAAAAAAATTGAGAATGGGGTAACAGACTATGGAATTTCATGCTGAATACTTATTTGGCTTTTCTTCCACTATTAAACATTTTCAATCCAAGAAAAAATGTTCCCCATCCAGTTTGGAATGCTAAGATTGACAATCACAGTCACGGCAATCAGAGACGGAGAGAACATACTTAGAGATTTTGAAACAGTATCTTCAAATTTCTCACTGGAGCATTGTTTCACTTAATTGGTGTACACTTTCAACATAATCCAGAGAATTGGGGGGCTAGGATTCATTTCTCTTTCCTCTCGCCCTCCTCACTACCCCCTTCCCATCTCCTCTTGAGGGATGGATGAAGAGGTTGCTAGGGGAGAAGTTGGAGGATTTTTGCGGTCCTCGAGGGCTGGAATAATTGGTGGATGTATCACCGGTGACAGGGGCAAATTTGAACAAGGCCTGAATCATTAAAGTAAAGGTGATTCATAGGAAGACTTGAAGACAATGGAGAGGGAGCCACCACTGCTAGGAGACGGTAAGTGAGAAGGGGGGATACAATTAGGGCGAGAACTCGTAATTGGCATGACACTCTAAGAGTGCAGTCAAACCAACGGGAATATCTCTAGAATGACTCTGATGCAATGTCAATCTGTGTGATGGGTTAAAAAAAAAATCTATTCCAATTTTCATGATTATCATAAGTCTTTGACAGGTCCTCCTTAAGTCATCACAGTTTTCCTGAAGATCAGAAAGTTTGGAATGCAAATAGCATGTCAAATTGTACTTGAGAATGTAATGAATATCCAATTCTCTGATCATTGCATACTTAATAACAATATACCCTATGGCACCAAGCTGAGAAACTTGTCATGAATGATGAAAATCATGACACTGAATCTGAACTTTGCTCATTTCCAACAAGACTTGCAAATTTTCAAGCCAACACATGACCTTTATATACTCTGCTACAAACCTCCAATAGTGATTGGTGAATATGAGTTTGATATTCATTCTAAAAGATCAATTTGATTCATTCTTGTGATCTGACAAATGAAAATCATGGTATAGGAGTTTCACAGAGTACTTTGTGTTGCATCTGAACCTGTTGAGGATGAGTCCCAAGTATAAACGGGCTGGTGTCTATGTGAAATGCGTGTTATAGCAAAATCAATCCGTCTTCAACGCGTTAATAACTGAACTCAATCCTTTGCATTTCAACCGGCCCGTTGCATAAAAGTTAAATCATGGTAACTTTGCCATCCAATGGTAACTTCCGAGCAATTCTTGATTTTGATTGACTGTTGAGTACTGTTACCATGGTAGTTACCATTGGATGGCAAAGTTACCCCAATAGTAATTTTTATGCAACGGGGCCAGGAGATAAAATCAATTCATTCCTATCACACACACACTCAAACAAACTTGAAGAAAACCTCCCCATACATGGTTATCTGAACTTTTACATTAAACCCTTTCTTTCTTGAGTTTTATGTCTCCATAGACTTTGCACAAGACAGATTGGACTCCCATGGGCAATGACATGATGCACTACCTTTTCACATGAATTGTTGCCTGTAAACCTTAAAATTGTCCACTTTTTGGGTCAGCACTGCTTTTGATATAAATCATGACAAATGCATATTTCTCTCTGTCAAAAACAATGAATTGGAAATAGATGCATAGATTTATATGGCATACTTCAGTTTACAATTAGACTTGGTGTATTTTGGCAGACAGTAAATCAAGCAACAGACTGATGCTATTAAATCATTCGAAGTCATTTTTCTCTGTGAGCACAGTCCTCAGTAGTTTCTGGTAGTTAGCACATTTTCTTTTATTCTACAATAACATCATCAACAACAACAATACAATGTTGCAAAGTTCAAAGAGTTAGGATAACAGAAAAAACATAAATCACCCATATGAGATGGGTGGCTGGTAAGAAATAAAATGAGCATTCCTGGGACAAAGATAATAAACAAGACAAAAAAAATACATCTGCCTCTCTACCGCCCAAACTGGTATTAGTGCCATCTCACAGTCCCAGGTCTATTAAAGCATGGCAACTTTTATCTCCCTGGCTTTTCATATTGTGCTGTTCGGGCGGTATTATGCCTCCCTTAATATATTGGCTGACATAGGGGACAATGCGCGGAAGAATAGGAGCATATCAACAGGTTGATTGCATTTGATTCTGGATCACCGGTGTGATTTATCTATTGTGACCTGCAGCTACAAACCCACGGCAGACGACACGGAATCAATGCCAGCGCTATTCAGTGTAATATGGTTAATCATCGCTCGGGCTCTCCTTAGGCATCAACATGTCCCTTTCCGATGGGGGCTGGCGCCAACACGTTGTTGGCAATTCAAGCCCACACCTTACTACGTGATACAGCCGGTGATATATAAAGCAAATAACGCAGGGAGAGACACATTTGCTGGTTTTCATACCTAATGTTGAATCTGCAGAAATCTGGGGATAGCCTGTATAGCTCCTTTCGGATCAAAATAGCAGTTTTCAGGGCATCACAGTTTCCTATAACCAAAAATGGCTCTTTTAGCTTAAAATTGATTATTTTCTCTTTGATGGACTTGATAATAACTGCTATTCATAGTTTCTGACTGAATAAAAAGCCAAGATGTTGTTGTTGTTGTTGTTGTTGTTGTTGTTGTTGTGTGTGTGTATATATATATATATATATATATATATATATATATATATATATATATATATATATACAGTAAATGTCTGAAAAAAAGACTCTGGATAAAATGATGCTGATATCACTAATGAAAAATACTGTCTAGTTTGTTAGCCAAAATTATGACATAAATCAATAGAAAATAAAATATGCACAGTTAAATGCAGGAGTTTCTAGCAATTATTCTAATAGGGGTGAAAATGGCAACAAGAGAGATCATGATAATGGTTATAATTGTAAACATCACTTATATTACTTAAAAGTACTTCAATAAATTGGCATTACAGACATCATCGCTAACATTATCATTATCATGGCTATCAATTTGATGTTATGCATTAACTTTTTTCAATTAAAATTTCAAAAATGAGGTGCCGTGTTGTGTATCTACAGCTGTTGATACTTCTTAAATTCATTCACATAATGTGGACATGAAGACGGTCTTTGCATTGGCGGATGTACACATATGATTCACACACTTCTGTAGAAACTAATTTCAATAAATTGTCATTACTGACATCATAAGTAACATTACTATTATCATGACTATCAATTGATGTTATGCAATAACTTTTTGAAATTATACAGTATATGATTTCGAAAAGGAGGTGTAGCATTGTATATCTTCAGCTGCTGATTCTTCTGAATTCAATTCACATGGTATGGATCCAAGACGGTCTTCACATTGATGGATGTACACAAAAACACTCAGTCACTTCGGCAGAAACCGATTTGTGAGACTCTCACCTGACAGACAGTTGGAGCCGCACTCTCTGACTCAGCGACCAGAACATCATGAATGAATTGCGCGGAAAATTCCGAGTTCTCATCTCGCAGAACGGGCCGTCGTGCACCTCCGGGTCTGCGCAGTTGCACTCAAAGCCGCCGTTGAGGTAGTTTCGGCAGGTACCACCATGCTTGCAGACAGCATCTGTCGCACCAGAACAGCGACCTTTGCCCTTGTCCATTTCACAGTTTGTACCTAATGCAACAACAGAGAGAATTTTGTCGCACAATTTAAAGGACATATCAAATAGAAGTAACTAAACTTTGTAGTGAATATAATTTTTTTTTTTCAATTAAATAAACCCTAGTCCATTAAAGGAATGGTATAGTTTTGGTTGAGATGGGGATTCAGGTTTTGACTTTATGTGAGATAATTAGAAACCACTTTTATGAAATACAAAAGAGCATGCAATTCTAAGAGTGAGTAAAAGTTTATAAGATGAAAATCGATTTTGAAATATTCCAAAACAAAGTAAAACAAAGTGGTCCTAATAAAAGGTGGGACACATCTTTTATTAGGACCACTTTGTTCTGGATATCTCAGCCAATTTACAACTGATTTTCATCAAATAAACTTTTAATTCTTCATAGAATCATACGCTTTTAAACATTTCATATAAGTGGTTTCTGATTGTCTCACAAAAGTTAAAACCTGAATCTTCATCTCAACCAGAACTATACCATTCCTTTAAATTTCTATAACAACTTTTTTTTTGCTTATTTAGCTGTACAAAGAATTGTCATGGAGATACTTTATAAGCTGTATTGCATTCATCACCACAAAAGATAGATTTTAACAAATTATTTATTAGATAATTTATTGAGTGTAAATACCTATAATGTGATAAAAGTATCATGCTGCAGCAATCTGCATAACTGCACATTTTTTGACCTTCAATCATATCAATGATTTTTTTTTCTCTCCATAAGATACAATCGTTGCACACTCATGATGGATGAGTAATATCAGTGACCTCCACAATGTAAAGTTCATGTGACTCGCCAACCTTGAGTTACCCCCAGGATTATTGCTTTAGCTAGTGGTACTAAATCCACTCCATAGACATTAGCATAATGGAATGAGGAGAGGTATTTAGTGTAGTTTTGTTAATGTGACATGTATTCTTTCGAGGGAGGTATTCATCCATCTTTCCATAAGCCGCTCGATTCCAGGCAGTCGTAAAGACCATACTTGATGAGTTCATATTCCATATGTGCATGCCGTAAAGAGGCAATTACTAAAGGTTACGGAGTTGAGACAGAGGGACAATCTGCCGTTGGGCTTGAGACATCTCTGTAAGCTTGAGTTCAAACATTGCCCACATGTCTGCATTTGTGTGTATGTGTGTCTGTTTGTCTGTCCGAGTGTCGTGTGTGCGGAAAGTGAATTTTAGAATGAAAGGGCTTAATTTTATCAGGATTGAGTGGAAGACTGAGGTGGGGTGGGGAAAATTAAAGTCAAGAACTGTCACACTTGGCTAGAAAATGGAGGACGCTCCATGAAGCAGGTGACTGGAATGAATCTCACACCCTGGTAAACGGTGATGTTGAAGGCCGACTGGTCAAAGACAACCACACATCTAACCAGGTGTGCTGAATCGCCCTCCTCAAAGTATATACTGCTGCTTTCAGAGATGTACAATGGAGCTAGGTGATGAGTCATTCACGTCCACAATATCAAGAGAAACCGAGGTTACCTAATAATTGCAACTGCATCTCCGAGGGAAGACATTTTATAGACCAGCTCCTACCAAATTTTGCTGAGACGGTTTAAAAGTTTCATTTCCAGATCCCTGTGTTAGAATCGTACTCTCATTAAACCATGCCACCTGTCCATTGGGAGTCGTTAATGTCCACTGAAATATTGATAAGTGCAAAGGGCTGAGGAGGTTCATTCCCATACAGTATTTGAAGACAGAGCATTCTCTATTACATGACAAACTTCTCTTTGATATGCCAAGTAAACGGGGAAAAACACAAAAGATTATTTTCCTCAATTCATATTTCCGTGCTTCCGCTGTATTTGCTCATTATGCACCAGAGCTCAGGGCTTTTATTCACACAGCTTCCTGTGAAATTCCTCTCCCGAATCTGTGACATTTTCCCCTCGTGTAAGCGAACCCATGAACAGCATTTCACCTCCAATTCACCTATCTACAACATGTTGATTCCTTCTCTATCTCCCCTCCACCCTCCACCCCCCCCCCCTTCCAATAGTAGAGGTAGTCTCAATATTCAGCCACACAATAGCTGGCATGGAACGTCGCACTAAGCTGATAGCAAAGCCACTTCCACTCACTGATCATGCATATCACCTCCACATGCAATGCAGAGTAATATATCAATATCAAAAGCCATACCAACCTCATTGACACAGTATGCTATTGTGTATTGACTATGACAGCAATCTTGTCAGTAGCACCTTGTGTCAGGTCAACAAATCATTCTAAATCAGTATCTATTTATAAGGCAGTCAAACAGAAATAACAGGATATGGAATACAAACAATATCTTCTTTATAGCCTCTTCAAGTTCCATCATACCATCTCTGTCTGTGTACAGTCTTTTTGAGTACACTATAATTTCCAATTCTGGTCTCACATTGACAATCTGTATATTGGGGCTGCAGGTGAGACTAGCAGAGGTTTTTCTCTAGTCATGAAGATGCTTGGCATAGTGCATACCACAGCCAAGAGAGGGAGAAGAGATGCGGGCAGGGTTGAGATGCAATTTTGGCTCATTAACCATGGGGAGAGCCCACTGCTGTCCCACTATCAATCTTCCTCTCTCCCTTCATCTATCTCTTCCTCCTCTACCTTTCTCTCTCCATCTATCAATCTTTTTTGTTCATTCATTCTATCTCTCTTTTTTTATCCCTTCCTATAGATCTTTATGTGAAGTTAGTTCTCTCTTTTTCTGTATCTTACTTTCTTAATCTCTCCCTCTCCACTTCATCTTTTTCTTTCATTCCTCTTCCATTTCTATCACTCCCTCTCCTTCTTTCTCTCTGTCCATCTCTCTCTCTCTATCTCTGTCTGTTTCTCTTTATCTCCTCCCTTTCTCTCTCTCCATCCTTCCCAGAAGGACAGTTGGCTAATGGAGCAGGAATCCTCCACGGACATCTCACACTCCCAGGCATGGTTTCGCAAATGACCTGTGAGGATAGCGACTCTAGCTACACCGGTCGCCACGGAGACGGGATGAGGGAAGAGAGAGGAGATGGAGACGGAGATGGAGAGGAGAGGAAAGGGGATCGGTAGAAAAAAAATCAGGGGTGGGGCACGAATGTTTATCTCCTCGTCGGAATACAAGAGGATGATAATACAAACCGGAGGGGAAGTGATAGGGCATGGGTGGGATTATTGGCCACCTACTGCTGATGTGGATGAGATCCATCTGGACACTTTTTTTCCCAAAAAAAAAATTCAGTCTGAAGACACTCCTTGATGCTTCCACTTCTATGAAAGGGAAGACATTCAGCACTGGTGCCCAAATCTCAATCTAAAGCTGTCTGGCAAATCACGAATACACAAACAGTGTATTTGGTATCTTTTGGAAAAAGATATCGCATTTAAATATGCATGTATTTGTTTGTGTTTCAGCATTCATGGCATTAGGAGTTTGGAGTGAGTGAAGGGAGAAAATATGGAGGGAAGGAAAATGGAAGGTAGGAAGAAAAGGATGGATAAATGGATGAATATTAAACAAAGCGGTGAATTTGAGTGTGGGGGGCATCTCAACTTGCTTAGGCAATAACACGTCTGCTCAGGATGTTTGTCATGACTCTCTGGTCATTAATATGAATGAAGCTGACACGCACTCATTCATTTGATCAAAGCCCGTGGCAAAACATTAGATTAATCGTTGCAACCTCTAGGGGCAGTGCTACATTAGGAGGTGCGTAATGAATAATGTGGGAAGCACAGCTCTCCCCTCTACCCCCTCCCCCCTCATGAAAGAGCCAACTGTCAGAGGAAAAACATGTTGCTGACAGGTATAAACTCTTACACGGGGTCACTGCCTCATCACCATCATGGAATATAGATACATAACTTTGTTCGTCTTAAAATATAAAAGAAAATATACATCTCACCTTTTTTAAAGCTATATAATGTCGCTGGGGTAACAGGATAATGTCCTTGGGGTGACAAGATCTTGTGTCTCAAATTTTGGCCAAAATGACTTTATCTGATTAATGGTCAGATAATCAGTTAAGTGATGTCCTGTCCAAATCCTAGCTGTCTTACCCCAAAATGAAGCCACCACGGCATGTCAAAGGAAAGGCTATACCATTTGATATAGTGCTTTGGCTGTCATTTTTTTTTTTTTTTTGCTCTCCTGAACATTTGAGATTTTGTAGATATGAGGTCTTGTCGCCCCAGCAATGATAAGACATTTTTTCCAAGTGTTAACATTCCTTTCTTTGTGTTTCAATGCTAACTAGCAGACATCAGTGAGTTGGACTTTTTTCACCATCTGAAATGAGGAGGGAAAATCCCTAACAGGGAGCTTTTATCTAAAGGTTAATATATGACCATGTATGCATTGCAAAATTCACACATTCATCCTCAAAATCCAATATTAGCTGCTGGCTTCTAACCATGTGCTATCTTGCAACTATGCAGTGCATCATAATGAGCAAATAATGCTGCTAAATCTACACAGATAATCCATTCATCAAGTTGTATTATCTGTTTTCAAAGCACACATGTATCTGGTGAAAATGTGGGAGGGTATATCTACTGCAGATATTAAGTTTGTCGAGTGAGGCCAGCATCAGACGATATGAGATGCTGTGCCTAGATACTATGTTGCCTTGGCAACAGGAGGAGGGGGAAGGGGAGAAGGAAGGGGTAGAGAAGGGAGGGGGAGGGGTGATGGGTTGAACAACTCTTTCAGTGAGGAGTGATGATAGAATGTGATGTCACAAACAAATGGAACGGGTCAAAAAGATGGGATCGGCCAAGACGGGGATGGATCAAGTGCGGCGCGTCGGTTTTTGTTTGCACACATGGCGCTGCAATCAGATTATAAGATTTTCAAAATGTAATTACCTCAGATTTCTCCATCCTCTACTTATCTTACCCCACCCCCTAAAGAAAAAAGTGAGTCCATGATGTCTCATATTTTGTATGTCAGTTAATCCTTATTTGATTACCTACAGTAATGCAGACATGTTTTCATATCTTTTCTCTCTTTCTGTGTCTTTATATCCCCATTTTGCGTGTGTGTGTGTGTGTGTGTGTGTGTGTGTGTAGAGAGAGAGAGAGAGACTGTTATACTCTATATTACATGTGTAACATTACATGTGTATGAGCAATCCATCTACTGTACACAAAACAAAACAAAAACTATTTCAGAACTACTTCCAAATAGGGCCTAAATAGTAGTGATAAATCTGGCTAAATATAGAATGTCCATCTTGTGACAAAACTTGACATATATATTCTGCCCACACAAGTACAGAAAAATACCATTATGGGCTCATGAAGTATGTTCCAAGAGTGTTCTTCTCGCACACACACTCTCTCTCCCGGCATCCTTAGAGCCATTGCCAAGGCAGGAGGAGCTAATATTTTGGAGGAGGGGTAAATGTTTGTGCTTTCCACTAATAACAGGAAATTAAAGTTTGCCCTCTACGCAGGCGGAGTATCTCTCACGGGCAACTGTTTGATCAGCGCAAGATAGGAGTGTCTCCGTGGGGAAGACGAAGACCCTGAGTTCTAGATGCACTGGAGGAGTGCAAAAACATCAACACATTAGGCCAATCCCTTCTTCTATCTTCATCTCTCTATCTCTCTTTCTCTATCTATCTATCCATCAATTTATATGTCTGTCTATCTATCTATCTATCTATCTATCTATCTACCTATCTATTTATCTATCTATCTACCTATCTGTCTATCTATCTGTCTATCTATCTGTCTATCTATTTTTCAATCTATCTATTTCTCTCATTATCTATCTATACATCTATTCATATATCTCTCTTTCTCTATCCCTGTATCAATCTCTTTCTTGTTACCTATCGCAAAATATATTCATGAAGCTAATCTCTCCATTTCCCTCTCAATATCTATATATCCAGGAAAAAACCTGATTTCTATACTCAGGAACAAGCACATCTATCTCTCTTTTTCTATCTATCTATCTATCTATCTATCTACCTGTTTATCTATCTATTTATCAATCTATCTGTCTATCTATCTATCTGTCTATCTATTTCTCAATTTATCTCTCCCTCCTCATCCATCTATATATCTATTCATATATCTCTCTTTCTCTATCCCTGTATCAATCTCTCCCTTGTTACCTATATAATATATCCATCACAAAATATATTCATCTATCACAAAATATATTTATCTATTACAAAATATATTCATGAAGCTAATCTCTCCCTTTCTGTCTCAATATCTATATATCCAGGAAAAGACCTGATTTCTATATTCAACCACAAGTACATGAAGAAGAAATCAAAATAAAATGGATTGTTGGGGCATTGTTTCATCAGGGTAAGAATTACACTTGTAAAAATGAACAAGGACCATGGGATATAGTTTAAGAATGTAAGTAAAGATCATAATTAAGGCTACGGCATGCACACACACACACACACACACACAATAAGAGTTAAGAGCATTCTGACCTCCTTATCTTAGTTCTTCACTTCAGTCACTAAAGGCATATCAAATAGCTAACTTTGCACATATAGTTCAATGTATATATGACAACATAGGTTCTTCTTTCGTCTGTTCAACATTGTATGCTTTTTTTAAATTCATATTTCAAACTTCATGAGGGGCGTCTGGTACCATTTATACTACATTACCCTAAATAGTTTACGTCTCGGGATGCACAAAACAAACTATAGAGGGCAGATAATGATACACACACACAAGCCGCCGCATGCCTTCCTACCAGAATATGCACTCTACTGATGATCACATAAATTGAAGTTTTATTGCAGATGACTCAACCGCTAGGAAAACGGTGTCAATTTGCGATAAATTACGCTTGGAAATCTATTACTTGCTTGGTGGATATCTTTTGTTGTGCCGACAAGACATGGTTGCAAACATATAGTCACAGAAAAGAAAAAAAAAATAGTTTAAATGAAATTAATGTGCCCAGCAACATATTAATTAACAAGTAGCCAACGTTCCTCCATGGGAGGGAAATAAATTACAGGGTGACTTTGAAAATCTGCCCAGCGCTGCTAAAGAATTTGTTGTCATGCCAACAACTGTGACAGAACGGGTGATAAATTTCATCACCAAGAAAGGCATTAAACCTGATAAACTTGTAGAAAACAAAGAAACAGCCAAATTCTTTCAACAAAAAAAAGGAGTAAAGATATCAATAATCACTCCAGAAATGTCATCACCTTTTATATCACTACCAAAAATGACAAAGAGCAAGAGGACTTTGATGTGCATCCATGATTCCTTGTTTATTGGAAGAAACATTAATCAAAGTGACTGCTTGTAAAGTTTCGGTATTATTTTTTTTTCTTTTCCATGCACCCATTACAAGGGATTACCAGCAAATCTCACTGGCTGTCACAAGTCTTCTCTGGGCTTATCCCACATAATGTGGAGTCTCACTTTCTCCGCCTGACTGGCACCTCTACCTTTCCTTTCTCTTTCTATCTTCTTCGCAAAGAAGAATACGGTTGCTAAGCAACACTTCATGCATACAGTCATTGTTGCATCCATGGAGGTGCACTGGATTTCCATACACAAGGTCAAAAGAAAAACACTGTTCAGACGTGGTAATATTTCTGAGCATATACTGTAAGTCTCACTTAACTTTTAGGAAACACTTACAAAAATGCTTTATTCTTTGGTATCTTACAGTGTCTATAAAACAAATAAGGCCTAAATTTCTAAAATACTGCTTATGACCAAATCCTTCTATATTTCTTCTTCCTCTTCCTCAAAGACATAGAGAAGGAAAGAGAGAGATGTTTGGCAGAGGGAGATAGAGAGAAGAGCAACACTTCTGTACAAAGAGCAGAGGATCATTTCGTCTCTCATCAAGACCCTCGCCTTGAACAAACCCATAGGAGCCTTGGGGGTATTAGCAGACTCTGCCCATCTATCCACATCTTCTGTCCTTCTCTTTTCCCTCCCCTTCCCTCATCCTCTCCCACCCCCATCTCTCTTTCAGAGATCACCTACATCATCGCTCACTATCTACACATGGCACATCCCCCCAACACGTACAAACGCACAAGGCGTGTTGCTTTACTGACCGACACACAGTACACATTCCTTCTCCCTCCATCTACATCATTTTCTCTCTCTCGCACTCTTTGACAAGTTCACTCTCACCAAATTTCGTGAAAAGTTCTCTCTCTCTCACGGTCAACTTAAAAAAAGTGTTGCGACCCATTTCTAACAGTGACTTATGATAAGTGGTATCCATCACCCACAAGACGGAATACCTGGCAAAACCGTCACCACAACCAAAGAATATTTCACTATTCATACAAAACCCAAATAGAAGAGATTATGCACTATTTCTCATAAAATGGATGCCGTACTGGAAGCCAAGTCTTTACTCTATTTTGTTGATAGTTTGTAATTCTCAAATGAACTTTTCTCTTCCTGGAAATGGATGCTTTTTTGATGATGAGCAGAAACTTAATCCTCCCACCCCCACCCTCCCCCACAATCCCATCCTGCTGAAAAATATATATCTCTATCTTTCCTTTTGTCTATTCTTAGCAGTTGTGATTGCAGAGAAACATGATGATGAATGTGGCATGGGCTGGCCGAAAATGAAGTCTTATACAGAGACTCATCTTCATCGCACCAACCCATCCATCTTTGCTCTCGCTCACTCTCCATTTCTTCCTCTGTTTTGGCTTCTTTTTTTCCCCTCCTCCTTCTTGGAGGACACCCATCGCTGCTGTCTGTCTTGTTTCTTGCCTTCCGAAACCCATCCGAAAAACAAATGCAAACCCCGCTTTTGCCCACACAGGCCCAATCTTTGTTTTGGCTTGATAAATGAGGGGTATTTAACGGGCTGATGTGGCAGCCCATCACGGCAGAATATTGCCTCCTCCGCCGAATACTTGTTTCCAAATCGACCGACAGGCAACGGCCGGATTGAGTGTCGTCAACACGAGAGCGCAATCACTGTTGGCGATGCTGCGTGCGTCATGAATCATTCTCGCACACGAGGAGCCCAAACACATTTTGGAATGTCCAGCTTTTGAGGGGGAAAAATGAATGCTTGCTAATTCAATTTGTTGCACAAGACTCTAATTGTGTGGCAAATGAATTCTACCTCTGGGAGAGTCGCTTTATATTTCATCCAGTTATTAGCGCAAATAATGCACATATCATTACTCTCGTTTACATGAGTCAACCCACTGTCTCCCACGATATGGCTCCTTCCAATGTATTTGACTCATAGCATACCAGGTTCCTTAATCCAAACGGTTAGCCTTGCAGTGAGGTATGTAAGAACTACTTAAATCAGTATCAATTGCAAGAGCTTGGGGAAATTACTCACACATACATATAAACACATACACACACACTAAAAAAATAAAAGAGGAATTGTAAGAATCCCTTCGTTAGACAAGGTTGCTTCAAAGGCAAAATGACTTTCAGGGTGATATTTACCATTAATATCACGGACAGATTAGTTTTTCATTATTGTTACTGGAGATTTCTAATATCAAAATATCTAGTCCCATACATCCACATCTGTGTTGGTACACTTTAGAATATAAAGTCTTTTGGAAGTTTTGCATTTTTTCTAACATCTTTGATACTGACCCACACAAGAGCGAATGATATCAATCCTACAAAAATGATGAACAAAAGAAAAAACTGCAAGACAGTTTCAAACAAATAAAAAGAGAAAATGTAAAAGAAAAAAAAACATGAAGAAAAGAGCTTGTAGCATTAACCAAGTTCTACTCATGTGTATGCTATATCGGTGGAAACATTTGTGTACACAGGACTGCTGTTCCTTCCCATGTAACTGAGACGCGGAAAGCATGCTGTCATTTACTTTCCAGGTCTGAGATGCTAAATTTACACATTTCCAACCTCCCCATCCAAACAGCCGAGGAAACTCTAGCCTTTAATCAAGTCAAATTCTTTTTCTCTCTCCACCCTTCACCTCCGATGCGGCTCAGTATTTTGTTACAAGTGCAGAATGCAGTCTGTGAAGTCTTCTTGGCTGGTAGAGGGCTTTAGTGATTAAATTTGGGAACTCAGAGGAAAGAACATCTCGCAAAAAATATGGAGGATGCAGATAGCACAGAGAACAGGCATCAGTCCCTGCATGAAATACCCCGGTACTTGTCAATTCAGAATTAGTACACTATGAAATTGAAAACAGGCTTGTGGTATTCACAAAAAAGGCAATCTAAAATGATGACTGATGCATAAATATTTCAGAAGAGAATGACTGTTTCAATGCAATGTCTGAATCTGGATGACTTCATCATCCTAAAAAAAAAAAAAAAAAAAAAAAATGTCCAACCAGACATGTTCATTCTTATTTCACATTAGGAAGGCACCATGAGTGTAGACTGGCAATGAACAAAATTACTGATGAATACAAATCAATAGCTTTTTTACACAGACAAAATAATTTGTTCATCAGTGAAAATTTATTTTAGACTGCCCACAAATGGACTTTCTGTGACCATTTCAAAGAAATTTTCTATATCAGGGATATATTATATCTGTAGCAGAGGTTTCAATGCACTGAAGGTAGCATCAATGTCTTCTATTTCTACTACTTGATGTCTGCAGATTGTCAATAAGGACCAATAGAAAAGCAACATCAAATAATGAAAACTCAGTCTGCTCAATAATTTGTAATCATGTGTTTCCCCCAGTACAGGAAATCTTCACAGGGGCAAATAGTAGATACGATGGATGTCCAATAGTCCCCCAATTACCATCACAAAACTGAAGGTAAGAGTTTGATACTCTAGGGGGCCAGAGTTTGCCTTTGTCATGATCCTTCTCACAATTGGATGATCTCAGCAGCGATACGACAGGTTCGCTGAGGACTCCATCACCCCTCCGAAAAGTGTCTCGGGCCAAACATAAACTCCGGGCCTAAAACTACTTTGAAGAAGAGCGAAAACACGATGGTAATTTGAGCAGCACCCCTCTCCCCTTTCCCCTCCTGACTTGTGGGAATTACCGAAAGTGTCGAATTTTAGCAAGGCAAACATTCGCACTTCTCCAGTTTCGCCTCGCCTCGGTCCCCGGCACATCGCCCGCATCTTCTTTATAGAGAGGAGGGGGCAAAAGAGTCCCCTCCAGAAATGGGACGTCATGAATGGCTAGAGCAACAAAGGGGATAGTCTGAACCAACAAAGACACGGGAGCTCGGGAAACAATCTGGCTGCCCCCTTTCCCCCCTGTTTGGCCAGCACTGGTCGGACGTAATCCTCAATCCCCCTTCCCCCTGCTACGCGATAAACCGATTGGAAGCAGATTTTAGGGCAATAGGCGCCACCACGGAATGAGGGAGTGTGGGGTAGTGAAGGGAATATTTTGAGCTGAAGTGTATATACATTGTCAACGCCCAACATTTCTATACAGCAATACAGATGACCAGTTACAAAATCCATATAAATCATTGGTTGATAGCAGCGCAGAGAGCGTTCTGTTCTGTTTCTCACAGTTGACATAATACAACTTCTCAGTCATATACCGGTGATCTAATTTATGAAATCTAATTCAACAGGGCCCAATAATTTCAGTGTTTGCATTTCCTGGTTTTTATGCACTTCTACTTTTCATTGAAACTAGCAACAAACATTTACTTCTGCTTAGAAACTACAAAGAAATGTGCTTTAAATGACTACTGTAAAACATGAAATATTTGCGGCACGAAATTTTCGCGAATTGGAGCCGACGGCCTTTTTCGTGGCAAGAAATTTTCGCGAATTGCCTCTTGCGTTCAATGCATATAGTGTAGATAAGAAAATTCGCGTGCATTTTAATTTCGCGAATCTTGGCGCTCGCGAAATTCGCGAAATTAAAATGCACGCCAACATTTCTCGTTTTCCAGTAATCGTTGATTGTTTTTCTTTAAATTGACATTTTAATGTTAGATATACACACTTGAGTATCATAATACTAATTGGCAAGTTTTCTTTTCAGTGTTGACACTCAACTCAAATAATGCCGATTTGAACTGTAAATTGAAAACAAGCGCAAGAGATAAAGTGACATCAATGTACTTTTCACACTTACAATGCAAGGAAAGCTAAACACTTTACAGAGTGTGAACCAACCTTCTTCACAGACAGTGAATGAAGGGGAACGCCACACTGGCATTTTCGCAATTCTATCTATGGAAAGCAGCATATATATCGCACCCCGTAAAGCTGCACGCATACATTGACCACAATCCACTTCCATTTGTGAGTAGGCAAGAGACAAAAGAGCAAGATTTTTTTTTCTGTCACCCATCTCACAATTGCCTGCTGTCCTTATCTCTCTCATTCATAGCTCCCAGATATTTGAGCAGATGCGGTCATTTGTCTCGACGCATTGAAAGTGGCATGTTCTTCTTCTTGGGGCAGTGTCGCACTTGAAGCTTAATTCCCTTCCTTACCCTCTTCTCTCCTTCTTCCCTTTACTAGGAACAGATCATTTGAATATATTTTAAAGTATATAGAATATATATGCACATATATACATATATATTTCTATTACTGTAAAAGTGGACATTTTCATGTGAGCAATTTATTGTGCTCTGCCAGGTAAGATGAACTTTGTATGTTTTTAATTCCATGGAATCAATACACTAATTACTGGAACATATGGCATGCCAAAATCTTTGTGTGCTTTTATTTTCAAGCTAGCTTCTGGTTACGCAAAATTTCCACACTGTGAAAATTTCCACTTTTACAGTATTATTTTTTAAATTTCCTTTGGGACAGAAAAGATATTCTCGTGTAGGAAAAGAGGTCCACAAAAACAGACAAAATAATATCCATTTCAATAGGATCACACTTGCAAAATGAAAATCAGATAGATTCTGATAGAGATAGATCAGAAAATTCCCACTGTGCACAGCCATCCAGCAGGCTGAAATGCATTTGGCAGTAATCACTGCCTTAGCACAAATCTATAAAAAAAAAACTTGAAATATGCATCATTGGCCATTCCTACAAATTAACTTGCTTTTTGAAAAAAATTATCTTTAAATCTAGATAATGTCAAAGGAACTTAGAAGTGTACTAGACAGTGTTAGGACACTTAAAGGCCGCCAACACAAATGCCATCCATCCATTTATTTGGAAGAAACAATTACAGCTAATCAGAATATCATATGGAAAGGACAGTCAGGGGAATCATAATAACCTTACATAATACTGAAGAGCCATAGTTTATTAAATTGTTTTATTGGATAATCTGAAAAAAAAAATCATGGAAAACATCTTATCTTTCAATTGCTGCTACCTTTCCAAAGGAAAACTGAACTGCAGGTGAGATAATTTTGCAGGTTATAAAAAGTGTCTTACTGTGGTAATTGTATACAGGACTTGTACAAATGTCAATTGTTGCATTCCCTTCTAAAATACTTACAGACTTCAATTTGACCACTGTATTACATTCAGCTTTGTCATAAATTAACCTTTTGTTTGCTGGATATAAGGTGTATCACACATGAATTCTGCAGAAAATGACTAGTCTTCAGAGGCAAAGGGTTCATGTAAAAACGGGGTGGCGCGATAATGTTCTCATCAGATGTGGCAAGCAGTGAGCCCAAAAATGGACAGGTAAGCTCAGCATTCTCGTCACATACAGCCCGATAATTTGCTAAGTGGAGAACGCCTGGGGGGCACCGCGGTTGTCATCAATAACAACAATCATCTGTAGAGTTTCATCAAGCATGCGGATCACTGCTCGTCAATTACAGATCACGGCGAAGTTCGGGCGCGACCGCATCCCTCAACTCCAGGGCTGAGATCTACCCATGAGCGACATCCTCCATCCAACATCCACCCTCTGGAAGAAGATGAATGTGCTGGGAAGGCAATTGTGTTCCCTCCCAGTTGGACAGTAAGTACATTGGGCGACATGATGTCAAACACAGAAGCTCCCTATGTTTGAGAGACAATTTTTTTTGAGATGTCGACGTAAGGGAGGAACTCCTGCAAGTAGCATGATGAGCAAGTTACGTGAAATTCCACAACAGATGTCAACAGGCATGAATGTATTGTGAAAATAATGATGATGACGAATAATTGCCATGGATGTTCATGAGTTGCCACTCTGGCTCGGCCATCATGCTCAAAGTGTGTGAAAAATCACTGCACAGCACATGAAAGGAAGCTACCATGAAGGCAAAAGCTCAATGCACTATTGAATGAGGAGGGCATTATGTATTGAGAGTACAGACAGGTGTTTTGGAGATGGAGAGGATATCTCACGTGAATTACAGACAGGATTCTCTACAAACATGTGACCTTTCACCCCACATTATCATGGCTTGGGAATGATGGCACTGGGACAAAATTTGAACCACTGCTGGCTAGAACAGAGATTATACTTCATGTATAAGTTATGAAACATTCATGATTTGCACTGAATACTGAATGCTAAAAGCACAACAATGTACAAAAAATACACAGATTTATCTTTCTTACTCCACATTTTCTTATTAAAACTTTAATGTGCACAAAAAAAAATGTGTGTAAGTCAATGTGAAACTCATGAGGTCATGATATCACCACCTTGTCTTAATTTCACTTGTGGTTGCTACTAAAATTAACATTTTGTGGGGAAAAAATGCAAAACTTTCGAATGCATTCATTTTCTTTCTTGAAATATTTAAAAAAATCACTACCTCTTTGTGTGTTTGACTTTCCTCATTACACTGAAGCCAACATGGGGTAAAATTGCACATTAATGCTTGCTCTTCACTGCAGTTAATCCCATAGCATTTTTTTTAGATAACAGGAACATGAAAAAAATTAAATGATATGGGCTTGAATGTGGGCATCATTATTGGAGATATGACAAAGAGCAGCCGCCATTGATGACAAAACTTTTCACGAAAGCCCATCAGCAGCACACACGCATGTTGGAAAGATGAAAGGTCCCGCCCCACAGAATGTGCTAAATTGCATGAAAATCTATGATACGATAGAACGCAGAAAACTGGGCCATGAATTGGCAAGGGACGGGATGGCTACTGAAAGTGGGGCAATGGGTCCGACAGCTTTACACGCTGTTAGGAGGAGTAATTAGAACGTAGCTCTCTTGGATTTGCAAGGAGAAATGTTCTGCAGTGTCTTCACCTATAGATGAGCTTTTGTGAGTCATCAACCTCTTTTGGCTCCACAACAATTGTCCCTCATACTTGAGGATGACCAACAGCTCTAGATTACTTTTTAGCTCCCATTGTGTCAAGTTTGAAAGAATGGCTGATGAGGCTTTAACTCTACATTACACAGAGTTTATGTGAATCTGCTCCCCCATTTGCGCTCGGCCTGAGAACAGCCATACACCATTTGTCCAAGCAATATGCAGAATTAGGTACTACTGTAGTCACTTTATCCTACAGATTTTGGAATATACTCACTCAGGCTGTTTGAAAATCTTAATTATGTTTTCAAAATTAGTACAATGATTTCACTACCCATTCCACTATCTTAAATCACACACAAACACACAGACACACACACAGGAATTTGACCATGATTACCTTCCACACATTTACTGATTCATATGTTCACTAGGAAAACAACATGATCCAAAGGACCCTGGTTTGATTTCCAAGTTTCACTGAGCAATGTTGTGTGTAATCATACTGTCCCCCCTAGTAACAGGCTAAACGCTCTGTCCCTCAGATAGGACATAAAATGGAGGTCCCTTGTGCGACAGAGTCACAACTCGTGCACGTAAAAAAAAGATCCCGCTTCATTTATTCATCGCAAAGAGCAGGGTGTTTAAGTGGTCCCACCTTACATCCAACTGGACCCATGGAAGACCAGCTATTGCAGCTGAATATGGGCTATCCAGCCCTCTTCACAGATGGAAATGAAACAAACAAACAAGCAAACAAACAAACAAAACATCAACTCATCATCTCTGGCTAACAATTTCGTAAGACTGAAGGCATAGTGGGGTGCCTCTTAACTTGTATTTGGAAGATCTATCTTATGCAACTATGGCATATGAGCATGTTAGCAGAGTTTTGAGGGTGGTGTACCCTGGGCCATATCTCTCTAAACAGGGATGTACGTGATGAGCATAGCTGAGCAGTTTCTACCCTCAGTCAATGCGATTGCAAGCATCATTAAAGAGCCCTCTGGAGGGCAGCCAGAAGGGGGAAGGGAATGACGAGAGATGAAGAGGACGGGAAGGGCCCCTTCGATTTTCCCTCTTTATCCTTCTTTGAGAGGTGGGACGGGTCGCAGGGTTCCTTGCTCCTCTTTCTTTCGGCATGCAAAAAAGTACTTCTTTTAAAAAAGACTAATAAATCAACCCCATGGAAGAGCTGAACTGGTGCTGTGTGATGGTGGTTAATATTTGATAGTCGTTGTGTGATTATAGGCCAATCAAAAGTTTGGTGCACCCGCGAAAGAGGCCCTCCTCTGGAAATATAAATAATTATTTTCTTCTCCAACACTCTCTCTCTCTTTCATCTCTCCTCCATCCCTTCTCTTCCCAGTGATGATGCGGGGGAAAACATCATGGTTGCCGCAATACTGTCTGCTTTAAGGACAAAACTTACAGTAGTTGTCCCAGATTCTCATTTCCTCCAACACAGTTCCCTCCTTCGACTCCTGTCACATACAATACTCAGAAGCACAAGTGCAAATGTTGTTTAAATTGCACAGTCGTTGGGTGTGCATAATTTAATATCCCTTTTACCAAATTCTGATTGCTCTCCTGCGATAGTGCTTTACCCTTAATAAAGTTCCACACCGCCATGCTTGTTCAACATCATTCTACTTCTATGCAGATTTACCTCTCTATCAATTGCTGCACTTTTGACTTTACCTAGTAAATCTTCCCTTTTCTTGCCTTGAAAGAGAGCACCAAACTTTTTTCATCAAGTAAAGGAGAACCTTCCCCTCAATCACCCCCATACTCTAATACATTTTACTTTGAGATTCACTGAAATATGTTTTAGTTTCTCTCCTGCTACCTCAGTCTCCTGTTTCCTTTTGGGATGGTCCTTCATCTACATCCTATCCCCACCTTTTTCCAAATGTCTGTCTCTTCTTCTTTATATACCTCTCTTTTCTCTCTTTCTCTTTCTCTCTCCCCATCTCTTTCTCTCTCCCATCTCTTTCTCTCTCTCACCCATCTCCCCCCTTATGTTATTGCACTTACTCGTTCTATGTCTCTTTTAATGTGCTGTCTTCCTCCAATTTCAATCTCTCACCTTTTTATCTCTCTCTCTCTTTCTTACTCAAATGCAAGTATTCTAGTATGTCTCTAAATATCTTTCTGTTCATGTCTCTATCTCTCACCCTCTCTCTTACTCTTTAATAGTCATTCTCTCTCTCTCTCTCTCTCTCATTCTCTCACAGTCTCACTTCTATCTTCCCCCTCTCTCCCATTCTCTTCACATGTCATGTCTCCTCCGCCTGGATCACATATCTGTATATTTAGAAGATTAGATTAGAAGCACCGATATCTGGGTGCAACCACTCCCGATTATGAATCATGAGCGAGCGAAATGCAGAGCTCGGTGTGCCGGCTTTAGCTCCATTTCTCTTATCTTGTATCTATCTCCATGTGTAAGTATTAACCCCCTACTGCCTCATACATACACACAGACACACAGACATTGACAGACACACACACATACACACACACATACTCACACACTCACACACATGCACTTACACCCGGCTCTCTGGGGGTGGGTACGGTTAGAGTGCATCAAAACACTTGTAACTTGTGATAGGTCTTCACCGCTTCTGCATTAACATGGCGTGCACAATACAGTCAGACTACGTTTCTACGCATTCCCAGTGTTATAAATGAGCCATTTGGTCACCACGGCTTGCAGCAGTATGTTTGTATGGACAGCTTAACGCAACATTAGAGCCAACTTTGATCACCTGAAGATTTAACATCTACCAAAGATAGCACGCCAGCATTTGTCCTGCATATACCACTTTGTTGCATATGTACATGAATAAAAGATAGTTCTGTAACCTATTTTAAAATGCCTGTTTATACACATTCATTGCCAATATATTGGATACTGGATTTGTTTCTTAAGGTCAAATTGATAAATCATTTATAGAGATATGTGTGTAAGTTGCCATTTCAGCATGCTGTAAAGATTACAATTCCTTCTCATTCATATTCCATGCCTCTAGATATTGGACTCTGCCTGAATGAATATATAAACCCCTCCGACATTTGTTACAATCTTTTACTAGATACCACAAGAGCCTCAACATATTCCTGGTAGGGAAAGATGAATGACACAATATACCTCATATGCGGTACTCTGTGTGGTAATTTTTGCAAGCTTTTGTATAAATTCCCAACTAGCGTGGGCAATATAAGTGCACTGCAACATTATATTTGAGTTGACTCCAACTGACAATTTTTGCCTAACAGACATGTCTTGGTCTGAAGTTGCTTGGAAATACTATGATATGCATCTATGATGTCTTCTAATACTCAACAGCAATGAAAGGAAATTCTGCAACGTTTTTCCAAGGTTGTAAAAAAAGTTTCTCATTTATATCAATCATCCAGACACTGGTGATGTGTATCCAATAAATTGGCTCATTTATACATTCAAATTTTATGCATAGTTCTACCAAAACAGGATGTACTTGATTGACGGAATGCTTGCCTGGGGCTTGCCTAGAGTGGCATAGTATTTTATTCATGCAAACTGGATTCCGGGTGTTGAAAATATTTGTCAGAAGCAGATGAATTGAATAGCTCGTTACTAGGTCCCAAGGGAGAAGGGGAAAAGAGAGATCTCTAAATTTAAACACACTTCAGAACAAGCCTGCAGCCCTATCGCTTCTTTCTTGGAGCGTTTCACAAACAACCGTTAAGAAAGCCCTCCCCTATGATCGACGAAGCTCCAGCGGAATATGCATCAATGTGCGCGTGGTTGGAAAAGTTTCAACAGGCAATGCTTGAAATCGATTACGCATCTTGTTGCCAGCGACAGCGAGAGAAAAATATTCACCGCGGAATGGAGGATGGTTTCAACCACATTGTCTTTTCCCAATCTTTCTTTTCATCTACTGATATTCCTTAACCATGTTTCAGGAGGGTAGGGTAGGGGGGAAGTTCACCACATAATTAACCATTCATGGGTTACATGATTGAAAAGCTCTCCCCCACTTGATTTGAAATTCAAATGCCGCCTTGCTGTAGTGCCAGGGGTGAATAACTTAGAGTCACTTTTGCTTAGAGTACCCTGAAACTCATATCTGTAGACACGTTCTGACAGTAGAAGGAATGGCATTTAAAGTACGATCTGAATCGCCATCCAAGTCTCACTTTTCAGATCACCATTCAAATGAAGCGAACATTCTTCTGAATAATTGTGATTGAAATATGATTTCTTTTTTTTTTAGGGGTTCACATGACAACCAAATATCTCACTAACCCACATGAGTGGAACGCCTGTGACCTCAGCCTGGCCCCTAGCCTGGAGACACTAAATGTGGCACAACTGTGTGTGACAAGTGCAATTGCACATTGCAGCACACTCAATGCAGGCCCGCGGGCCTGGACACTCAAACATATACACACACATCATCATCATCATCATCATCATCATCATCATCATCATCATCATCAATGTGCAGTGTATGCACTCTCTGCTGACCTGTTTGAGTGATGTGGCTCAATTGGGTTGTTGCAGTGGGCAGCGAAAGGAGCTAATGCATTATGGGCTATAACATGTTGATGTTCAAATCGAAGGATCATATGGGACATGGCGCAGAGCAATCATTGCAATTATTTGGGACAAATTACAAGAGAAATAAGATTTGGATCAGGATTTTTTTTCGACTTGCTGACTTGCCAGACATTCACACAACAAATTAGTGAGATTTGGATCGAAATCTAAATATCGATGTTTGGATTGTAACCCGCATGGCACTCCCACACTGCCGTCTGAACCCCCTATCTGTATTTTTTCCTTCTCCCCGAGATGCATCCATATTTTTTGTCTCCATAAAACAATAGCCACAGCCTGACATTACACAATGCTTATCTCCGACACGGAGAAAAAAAAAATGCCTGACAAGCTGAAAGATCAAAGGCAAATGACATCAAGCCCAAGTTCGTTATTCTTTTGCGATGTGGTTCAGTACACACAAGTGCACTGCACATACTATTAAATATCGATATCATTACATGTATGTGCTTTACATGTGTGCCATTAACTTTCTCCGATCCATCTGCATGCGGCAAATTGATGTCATCAGGGTCTTAAGGCAAATATCGTTGGCTCATTTTTGACAGATATACATGCATCAAATATAGATCAACACCCACTGACAGATTTAAGATCATTATTCCGGCAGGGATATTGGTCCCGAATACTGAGTGAAATAATGATGCACACAATAACAATGTGGACTCCCAGATCAATAGCTAGGAAAAAACAAATGTCAAATGAAGAGACTTCAAATCTGGTGGGGTGCCAAAGGTCTCGCAAATGCATGGCGCAGTGTCTTTTTAAAGTAGTCAATAATCAAGGCTTTTCAAGAAATTGGGATCAGATGCATGCACAGTTCATGCAACGTAGGAATTTTCGGTAGTGTAATTTGACTTTGTACTTGCAGTACTGTCGCACATTTCCATAAGCACCAATTTTATCAGCTGGACTTTGTAGCCAACGGTTCTGCTACTCACCTAATCATATCACCTAAACATTGAATACCACAATGAATTATCAGAGCTTTTTACCAAGCTTTCCTAGTATGCATGATAATGAAGAAAGGAAATGCAAATACGGTCTTCCAAAGAATCTTTATCATTTAAATGATATCTGGCAGATTTTTTTCCCTTGTCTTTGTCTGTTTTGCTCACCATATTCTTATTCAAGACATGCTTTTGAAAAGCAAGGACTGTTCCTAACATCCAAAATCAAGTACTATCTATGCCTCAGACTTGTCCAACATAGCAAAAGCCAATGCGTGCAAAACTGGATTCCATGTAAATGAAATGCATTTGACAGAAATAGCTATAAAAGCTCAATGCAAGTTGGAGGAGGGGGGGGGGGTTGGATCTTGGGAAGTGGTGGCAGCTTTTCCCCTCATTTGAATATATTAATCAAAAAGAAGATCTTGTGGTCCAGAATATGGCCCTGCAAAAAAAGATGAGCAATACAGTCATCAGATTCAAGCAGTGTAGCTCGAATCTTGCTTCGTACAACCCACACCTGCAAGGGGTGCCCCTCTTCCTCGTTAGGAATGCTGTCAATCGACTGGGAATAAGTGGGGCCTGACACTTTCTTCACCTACTCAACACTTATGTCGGGACTACCTAGTCTCATCATGTACAGACTTTTTTTCCCCGAAATATATTTGCTGTACAACAACCAAACAAACCTGAAATTATAGGCCACCTGAAATACATAGTCTGGATGGAGTCTGGAGGGAGTTGGGTGTTTAATTTGGAAATTCAAAATTCTGTGAGAGCAGTTGCAGGCTTATGGGAAAATATGTGTATGATTGATGGTCGTTTCATTAGCATATTTCAGGTTTATGCACACCCGCCAGAAGAACACTTATTCCCAAGGACGACTAGACAACTCACTCCTAGATTTGAACGGCCACATGTAAGCATCAACAAATAAGAATGCCACAGGAGTAGCAAATTATGAATTTCGAAAGAGGAAAGGCTGATCTCACAGCTCAGGACTTTTTTTCTCATAAGAGGCAGAGTTATGAGGGTGATTATTCATAAATGTGAATAGATTAGTAAAGACGTAAATTTGCGTATAAATATCAACTGGTGGAAAGCTTTTCAAAGTGGCTGCACCACGACTAAGCCCATAGCCTGACAGGGAATCCTAGCATCCCATACATCATTCAGAGGATGGAGATACCACCTGTAGGTCTAACCTCAGAGATTTCTTAACATCCTTCACAACACCCCGCGCATTCGGTAATGGCAGGAGAGCCTCGGAATCACCATCAACAGTACCAACTCGCAAATGGTACGGCTGCGTGACTTCGATCACAAGACTGCAGCAGTAATTGACATCAGTGTTTGCGATGATTATGACAAATTTGATCACAGAATGACGACAAAGACATTGTGCTTATCAGAGACATGAAGACAGACTGGTTCATCACAAAACATTTAGAGTCATTTGTATCTCTATTGCATGGAAAATCTAAACAGACTTTGTTTGTAACAATTCAGTATGCTTTATTGCCATCTAATACACAATTCTCTACAATCCACACACAAATTTGTCAAACTTTCCCCTGCCCACTCATGAACTACTCACAATTGATCATGCAATCTTCCCCCCCCCCAAAAAAAAAATGGAACAAAATGGAAATGGAATGATTTCAGCAAAGCACAAAATACATTACGATGTAATAATACTTATTTATTCGCTTGGGTTTTGTTTTTGTTTAGTTTTTGTTTTGTTCTACACTTCATGGGGCAACATCAGAATTCTGGAAAGAGCATCCTCCAAATGGACCTAAATGTATGGGAGATGGAAGTATTGGTCGTAAAAAAAAAAAAAAAAATGACAAGCAATCTTCGAGCCACCACTCCTACATACTCCGCATTGATTTTATTGATTGGTGGAGGCCAAGCGCGAGCCTTGACGGAGAATTCGTAAGAAACTCTGCGTTGTCGCGGATGAGAAGAACCTCTCCAGCAACAAAAGCGTGTCTGCCAAGGTTGGTAAGATGAGGAGGCGGGGCAGCTTGGGAAAGTTGAGGAGCAAAGAGGATTTGGTCCTCTGGGTCTTTTTATTCTCTTCTTCATCTTCTTCTTCTGTTGTTATTATCTCAATCTGAAGGACCTGTCAAATTCTTCAAATGAAACAAATCACATGCACGGAATTCGCAGTGTGCAGGGTGGCGGAAATGGCGTGATTTGTTGACTACCATTTCCTCACGCCTCAGTGAAGACGAGCACAGCTCCCCATCAATGTGCGAAGCATGACTCAAGAACATAGAAAGCCAGAGTCTGCCTCTAAAAAAAAAGAAGAAAAAAAAAAAAAGCTCGAGACAAGTTTGTACCAAGCAAATGTTGATTTGCACACTTCCAATTCCCTTGCTCCTCCATTTCCTAAGCGTAAATTCGATAAATATTGTGACGGTTCAGTAACACAGAGCAATATAAATTGTTCCCCACATTTGTATTGCCACGAAAGAGCACACAAACATGAACCCAAATTGATGTCATTCTAACATGAGTGGTGCGGTGTGTTCCTTAAAGGGGTGGTACACTGTTTCAGTTGAGATGGGGCTTCAAGTTCCCAACATTTTTTTATGACAATTTTTTTTTTCAGATGAGAATGTCGTATGGAATATGAAAGAGCATATAAGATATAAAAGGAATTAAAACTTTATTTGATGAAAATGGTTTTAAAATGGCCAAGATATTCAAAACAAAGCAATCCTAATAAAGGGTGAGACCCACCTTTTATAAGGATCGCTTTGTTTTTACTTTGTATTTGGAAATCTCAGCCATTTCAAAACTGATTTTTACCAAATGAAACATTGATTTCCTCCTAGAATTGTATGCTCTTAGATATTTCATAAAGTGGTTTCTGAGCATCTCACAAAAAAGTTAAAAGCTGAATCCCAATCTCAACCAATACTATACCATCCCTTTAAATGCTGTTAGACTTTGGAGGGCTTGTAATAGCATTGTCCTGTCTTGTCTTCTCCTTGGTTAGAAATTTATGTTCCCTACTCATTAACTGAATGCAAAAGCAATTCATCAATGAGTGTATGTCCTCCTCCTCCTCATCTAAGATTGCAGCTTGAATAAATCAAATTTAAATGACTTTAAGCACCAGTGCTTCATTCTATATATTTACAACCTGACTCATATCAGAGATGGTGATATATTAACCAAAGTCACAGCACACATTCATGCACTATTTATTGCATCACAAGATCAAGGCATTAAAAGTACTCACTTATTTTCAAGATGGTTGCCCTCTGTTTTTTATATGTTTTTCTTTTATACATACCCGAAAGTCTCTTTTCCTTGCTACATTAACAAACGAACAATCAAAATCTTACCCACCAAATATCATGGCTCACATTTACACACTATTCCACACAAGATATAAAATCACATTCTCATAATTGCTGGTCCATATTCAGAATGGTCACTCCTTCACCTAATTTTCTTCACCATGTGCAAGTCCCTTTACCTTTCTACATTAAAGGTCCCAATAAGAATCAGAGAACACTTTTACATGTCATTCACTATATCTAAATCGCTGACTGATTATGAGGACTCATAATCTACTTTCAAGATGCTTGTTCCTTTGTGTTTCTTTCTCAGCAATATACAAGCTCCTTTTCCATTCTCTACATTGAAAGAAAAGCTTATTTTTCTTTAATTACAAGCTGCATAATTGTAATGTTTATGTTACTGTAAAAGTGGAATTTTCGTGCATTTCGGACAACCAGAAACTAGCGCGAAAATAAAAGCACAAGAATATTTTTGCTTGCCATATGTTCCAACAGTTGATGTCTCGATCGCGCGGAATTAAAAACATGCGAAACTCTTCTTATCCCGCTGAGTCGCGCAAAAATATCCACTTTTACGGTACTGTTACTTGTCACTGCTGTTACTTGTCACTGTACATACCTACATGTATGTTGTTGCTTTTTATAATTATGTTTTAAAATGTAATGCATTATAATTTAGCCTTTGGGATATTATTTTGCATGTTTCTTTTTTATGTACCACTTATCATTCAATCAAACAATCAAAACAAACATTCCTCATAATTCTGAAAATCATTTTGAGAGATGAGAGCATCTCTTAATTTTCAATTCCTGGCTCTCCTTTCTCTCAAGGATCAGAAAGTAAAGATTGCATTCCAGTGAATGGGGACAGGTGAGTTGGAAATTTATGCCAATGATGGCATTACCGTGGAAACGGGAGAGCTCCAAGTTTACACAGTGCCCTCTGTGAGGAAGGCGGCAAAGGTCAGCTAACAGCGCGACCAATTAGAATTTGATTTCTCACAGGCAGCTGATCTCTTCAGATGCACTTTTGGAGAAGGGTTCAAACTTTTTTTTTTTTTGGGGGGGGGGGGGGTAAGGGCAGTCACCATTCAAAACAGGGCAGTTACTAGATCTTTTAGACTCCCTCCCTGCTTTTAGTGGGATAAATACCTCCATTCCACACCATCCCCCTTTTCATATTTTCATTTTCAATTCTGTTTACTTTTCCAGAACCATTCATTTGTCAACCACTATTGGGAAGAAAATATTCATGGTGGCAAATTATTAACATCTGGGGCATAAAGGCTCTGCATTCAATTTGTATAAAAAGGTTGACCTCTACAGCACTGGGATTATTTTTTTTTTTTACTTGCACAACAGCATTCAGGCTCTCCTTAGAATGTCTATGACTGACTCTTATTTTGTCAAGCTTCAAAACATTTGTGCCACTTTTCAAAGAAGCATATTTTGGACTCCATTTAAGCAAGAGTCTATGCCGCTAACCCATAGAAGACAGTCTGATTTTGTTCAACAACTATCCATATTCAACTTTAGACTGAATACAGCCAAGTATAGGCCTCAACAGTTAACTACACATGCTTTGTTCAGGTAACATATCAAGGTCAGTTGACAAAATAATCAGTATAGTAACATTAGTGATGTATGTTTCCCAGTGTATATAATCCCAAAGTAGTTCGTGACTCTCATTAGGCGCAAGGGCTTAAAAGATGTAGAAAGCATCCCCTTCTCATGTACATATGTATTTACGAGATAAAAACATGGCTCTTCCTTAAAGGAACATTCTTGAAATGGAATGATGGGAAGAAAAGAACGACCAACAAATTCTCCAGAGAAACAATCTGTTGATCGAAACAGGTTGAAATAAACCCATCCACCACAAAAAACAACAACAATATGGTACTCAAATCTTGTGGAGATGGCGACGGAGCAAATCCTTAACAAGACTCATCAAAGTCTCTCTTCTACATTAAGTTTGACAGCGTCCTCCATCAGTTTCCCCGCCCGAACCATCTGGTCGGCACGGCAATTCTGACACTGCCATCAAAGTTTCTCCCCCCATGAACGACCCACCACGTGCGAGGCAATCAGATTCTCATCAGGCTAATTGGAAGGTGAAAGGAAGTGACAGTGAGTTAAGCCTTCCACAGCTCAAAGGTGTGACTACCATGTGTTAGAGCAATAAGATACTTGAAGGCCATGGTTCTGAAGGGATTAATCTGCAGGGAGCCAAAGAGGAATGACAAGATAATTGTTATGTTGGTGGTCCATGTCCTCCAAGAGCCACGCCCATGATTTTCAAACCATACTTCTCACTTCATGTCAAATTTATCATCCGGAGGATGCGACAGCTCAAGTATCGCTTTTGTCGATAATGCAAAAACTTTCCCCGTTTCAATGCAGATCGTCAACTGTTTGATGAATTGGCAAATCTCTGACAATCAGTTGAGGTAATTACACAGATGATCTGATGAATTTATCATCATACAAGTTCGGAAATCATTTATTCATAATGTCGTAGGTGCAGTATCAATGTGGTATACATCATACTTTCAGTCATGTAAGATCAATTTCACAAGACAATGAAACATTTTGAAATTGAGGCCTTGAAGATATGTTATGGATTTATTACTTATCTTTTACATTTCAGCATTTCTATTCTGTGTTTTTACGAGAGATCTAGAATATATACTAAAAATAGCAATACCCCCTGTCCTGTTAACCCTCTCTCTCTCACACACAAAGTTGTCCAATGAACTTGAACTGCAGAATTCTGCATGGGTCATTCTGAGAACATTTTCTCACTAATGAAATTCCAAGCACTTGGTAATGCATTTTTTTTTTTTTTTTTTTGGGGGGGGGGGGGGAGGGTTGTCTCTTTCTCTCATTCTCATTTCTTTGGCAGTCCTTTGCCAGGTCTCTGATGACTGTTATCACACCTCGCCCAAGTAGAGTATTATTCTTGCAAACCTCCTGCAATCCCAGCACAAATATCCCTCTCTCAAATTTCAATCCGAAGAAAAGGCTGATCCTCCATTCTCGGGGCACTTTCCTTCTTCTTTTCTGCCTGTTCCCCCCCCCCCTTCCCCCTTTCCAATTCATGTTATTCCTGGACGAAAACAAATTCTTTACAGTAGCCCCCGGTGCAGGGCTCTGAAGAATGAATGATCGAACTTCGCGAGTGCTATTGATGCTTGCCCGTTTTCTGCGTCTCTTTCCACATTTCTGCAATTCTTTGCATGGATGTTCTGGGTAGTAATTACACATTGGCGAGAGCCATCACGCAGATTGATACAGAAACTATTTGTAAGTGATTGAGCACATACAGGCAATTTTAGGTGACAGATACAATGGACCCTGAAAAATATCAAGGTCTTGAACCTCAAACATTCAGATAGATGTTTCTGACTGATCTTGAGATGCCCTTTCTTATCTTCCAGAGTAATGCACAAAATTTACAAGCTTTGCTTTTCTTGTGTATTTCCCTTTTCTACATATAGTTAAACAATGTAATTTTAATAGCTTACTTTGTTCATTTATAGAAATATAAAGATAAAATTACGGTGATTGCATTATGTATCATTGTAATTTGTGTGATTTGAATTTTTTTTATTCATGTAAGAGTAATTACCTTGTATTACTTTATATGAAAATAAAATTATATGAATTGAATTGAACTTAAAAAACAGCAACATATTCACGTGAGTCATAAGTCTTGACAACATTAAAGTCCCTGTTATATGCAAAACTAGCAAAGTTGTAAAATCAACACAAATCACTGTTCTATTCTAAGCACCACAGAAATGAACAAGTGGGTATTTAAATGAAATACATGGTATGCATTGTGGAATTAAAAAGCATTGCCATTGTAAGTTTGCATTTCAATTTGTGCAGCATTACTATTGTGACCTTGTCCTAATTACATTTCAAATATTTAATCAACACAGTCACTTGACATATCCCCTTGAAATACTGTATGCATTGTCGTCCTTTTACTCTAGTTCAAACAAGACACAATTTGCTATTTGGCCCGAAACGAAAAAAGTCTAGGTGGCTGAGGTGTTCTTCTCATACCAGAGTGACTTCCTTTTCCTACAAATGCATGCATAACTTGACACCTTTTTTTTTCTTCTTCTTCTTCTTCAATGCAGTCAATGGGCATAAGTGAGATGAGACCTATTAGTATTTGAAAGGTATTAAAGGACAAGTCCACCTTCATATACATAAGGATTGAGAGAATGCAGCAATATTAGTAGAACACATCAATGAAAGTTTGAGGAAAATTGGACAATCCGTTCAAAAGTTATGAATATTTTAAGTATCTGCGCAGTCACTGCTGGAAGAGAAGACTACTACAGTGTATGATGTCACATGCGTACAACTATATAAGGAAAATAAAAAGAGAATTTCATAAAACTTTACTTTTTCAATAAAGTGCACAGTTCTTCGACTTGCTACTGACATATGTTAAGGGTAATATTATTCCCCCTGCCTTCTGAAAGAGAGAAGTCGAGTGTTCTTTTGTTATGGGAGAAAAATGGAAATATGTTGAATTTTCTTTATTCTTCCTCTATATCGTTGTACTCATGTGACATCACAAGCTATAGTAGTCTTTTCATCCAGCCGTGACTGAGCAGAAACTTCAAAAATTCATAACTTTTGAACGGATTGTCCGATTTTGCTCAAACTCTCACTGATGTGATCTACTAATATTGCTGCATTCACTCAACCCACATGTCCATGAAGGTGAACTTGTCCTTTAAGTCACACATTTCACTCCAAACCTTGGGGAACACATACACTTTTGATGGCAAGTCTTTAGGTAATCTGGTGTAAGATATAATAAAAAAAACTTTCAACAAAGGAACAGGCAACAAAAACCTTTTGAAATCATGGTACTTTAAAAATCTGTTATCATCACTAGAAAGTCATACATTAATCAAGTATGAATTAATCAAGATACTTTAAGGAACCATGCCTCTCAGGCATACAATGGCCTTCTTCTTGTTGCTGTGACAAAGTCTTGCCATTGATTCAATAATTACATAAAATTGAGTGTAAATGCTGTGCTTCATTCACCAAAAGAGAAAACATTCAGCAAAGCCGCCTTTTTCACGGAAGTTTGTAAATTAGAGAATACACATTAGGTATGTTTATCTTGGCAGATGAGGTGTATGGTTTCCTGATGAACACTCAGTTGGCAACTATTCATTTTATGATCCCGTATATTGTAATACCACAGAGACTAAGACTACATGGTTCTGCAGAGCTGCTAATCACAACAAACTGTGGCTTAAAAAAAAATATGGATTTACAAAAGCTTTCAATGTAACTGCTACTGCGAATGAACATTTTATATTGCAGAGTATTTATAGAATCTCACACTGGTCTGCAGTTGTGGTCACTTTTGTGATTTCCTTATGCTGGCTGCCATTTATCGATTGCCCGTCTCCAACGCCATGTTTCCCCTTCATCCGAGTTTATCCCACCTTTTCATTAGAGTGGCTTCACATTTTGCCCACTTTTATTGTCTTTCCACAAATGTCTCATGTAGATAAAAAAACAACAACTTTGAATTCCACAAAGTGTTATCCCTCTTTTACACATTCATAAAAGTCGCATGGAGCTTTGAAAGTAGCCGCTCCATTTCTTCGTTCAATTCTGTTCCAGTTCGGGACATCAGATATTGGTACTTCCTTTGCAACAACTTAAAAAACATATAGTATGTCAATAAGCATGCATCAAGCTCTAAAAAAAAATGATCACGTGAAGAGGAATTGGTCCAAAAAGTCAGACAGGGGAGTTACGCCCTACTTCTCAACCTCAGCTCACATGTCACGTACGGATACAAATGTGCACGTATCTGGAGGGCAGAACTTCAAGCATCACATTGCAGCGGGGGGGGGGGGGGGGGGGGGGGGGAGGGGGAAGACAGGTTTGGGAGGAAGAGGGGAGGAGGGGGACATAGAAGAAGAAAGAGTACCTTCTGGCTTAATTTATGGATGAGCTTGCTGCTTGAAGTGCTAGAGAACATTCAAGAAGATACAGCCAAAGCAAGAGGATTGGGGGGACTTTTGCAGGGTTGGGGAAAACGCACTGGAGCTCTCTACCCTACGGCGGCGCAGTATGAGCAGCATGGGCAAAGTGGAGGAGAAGTTTCAGACTTACATCATACCTCATTTGTCATATCACATTTGTAGAACACGTAGAGTTTTGTACAAAATTTGCAGATATGTTGAGTCTCCCATCGACCGCTAACTACAAATGACACTCAGTACATCAGCTAGGCTACGCATGGCATGAACTGTTAATCAAACCATGAGCTCCTAGAATGCATGCACCAAAGAGTACAAACATACATATAAATGTCATTGGAGGAAAACCAAAGGAATGCATGGTTTATCGTAGAAGTGAATAAAGACTAAGCTAGGCTTTCCCCAATCAAATGTGCTATAAGAAGTCAAAAACCACTCAAGACAGTAAATGCTCTCCTCGAATTATGCAAAAACTCAATTTGAAAGCTCTTGCAAACCACAACATGCCATTTGGATTTCGGAAATGCATTTGAAAAAAAAAAACAAAACAAAACAAAAAGTGATTCTAGTCTGCACTCAAGACTTTGCAAAAAATACAAAATGGATCAATAAGCATAAGAAATACAGTGTAGATATTTCTAAACACGTTAACAGATGAGTTCTTCGCATGTCTGAAAGCCCCCTAAAAAGTGGCGACCCCTGCAGAGCTAGCTCATCACAAGCTTGATTGCCTCCAGCTGATTGGGAATGGCTTGGGAGGTGGGAGTCTATACCAAGAATATAGTTACTTCATGCACAACACTTCCTCATGAGTGAACTGATTATATTATGTCCATTGATTTCTACCTCCCTCGTGGACGAAGAAAATTACTAATGAAAAAATAACAAGTCTCCCAATTCAAACAAACATTTTCCTTTTATTTCTGTAGTATATTAATATGTAGATTAAAAGAAAACAAAGTGAGCAGCATGAACTTATAACTGTATCATTTTTCTAGATCTTACCAAAACAGAAAGAGGGAAAATGATACCAATGAGATGTAAGATAAGATGTAAGACACAGTCAAACAAATATGTGTGATTAATGTCATCTCTGGCAGGATTAAATCTCAACATAAATACCTAAAGGGATGTTTGAATACTCTTCGTCTGTGGGTAACTTTCCCTTCATTTTACCAATGATTTCTGACAATAATGGAATGTCAATGGAAAACGACCATTCCACATTTTTCGATTTCAAATGTGGCAGTACATGGCATTGTTCCCATGAAACCCTACGAGACCCACATTCTTGGAATCGGAGGATTATACACGCGCTCAAAAAAAATCAGACTGGGCACGACAAACATGGCGCACATGACCTGCGAGTCAATCACATCTCGCTTGGAGCTGAGCAAGCCTGGCGTGTTACAAATCACAGCCAACTGGCCAAATATCCCCACATTCTTAAAATCCCCTTTTCAACCCAGTGTTTACACCTCATGAAACGGTACTGGGAGCGGAAAAAAAAAATCAAGTGAGAAAAAGTGGCAATATAATGGAGTTTGAACTTATTAGAGACCCTCGCTAAACCAGCGGGTTGCCTCTGTTTCCCTTTTCTTTATCACGATGACACCCAAAAAGAGTAGCGGGGGAATGATGGGGTGAGGAGGGTAGATAAGCAAGTGAAGCTGAAGAACAATTCTCAAGTGTCATTCAAAAAGGGTAAAGGAAACAGAAAAAAAAATGGCCATGTTTTAGAGATCCATTGAAGAAAGGAAGAAAAAAAAAATGTGCACTTTGAGGGCATGGCGGATAAAATTACAGACAGTGGGGGCATTTTGGTGCGGACGCAAAATGGCCTCGTGTTTTCTGTGCTGTATAAGGAAAGCAGCACACTTCTCAGGCTTCATGTGCAAACAAAATCTCACAGACTTCCTGCTGAGAACAGGAACTATTTCTATTCTCTCTACACTACACTTTTTGCTCATAAATACAAAAAGAAATTCTACATTCCACTGCTGGAATGCACCAATCATTGAGTAATCTATCTCTTTTTTCAAGGCTACTATAAAGAGCTCTGTGAAGTCAACAGAAGCAACTTCTGCAAAAATGTAGGTAAATACATATTATCTATATTTCATTGAATACAACACTCAAGACACAACAATCATGCAACTTCTTCATAATGTGAGAAAATCTTCTTCTTTTTTTTTTTTTTTTTTGGGGGGGGGGACAATCTTATTCCCAATTCCCTGTCTTTCATGTAAATACATATTTAGCACAACATTCAAACATAACTACTGGCATTTTCCCTTGCTTGAGGTCTTCAAGGAAAGTTTTCCTCAGCTCAAGTACCACAGTTGCCTACATTGTTACGCAATCAATCGCAAACAGACACAAAAAAAAATCAGAATATAATCATATTGGGACAGCTCCTCACTGAGAACTTACCAATGTTTCCAAGCATCTACTATAGACCGTTGCCAGACAACATGATTTGTAAGAAAATGGATAGACTAAAATGTTCATATATCTATTTGGAAAAAAAAAATCCCCACACATTCAAAGCTAGCTACTACCATGAGGAACTATAACAAAGATCAGGATGTGATTTTTGATGGAAACATTTTTCAACCAGCATTCACCCTATGATTCTTGTGGAGTGCTTAGAAATTGTTTTATAAATGGGAATATTGGCAAATGAAAATTTGTATTTCTCTGAATATCGGCATGTAGCTTTCTGACTCGATATCATTAGTTCAAGCAACAACTGTTCGTATTACTGTCATGTAAAATGGCACAAGTTTCTTTATTATTAGAATGTTGAGTTCATGACTGCCGCAGAAATGTTAAAATCCCTCTCAGCTTCTCCCCCAATAACTGCACTTGTGGCGGCAAAATGCGACTGATCCAAAACCAATGGAATGTCCTTCCCAGCAGGCACGGAGGCAATAATCCACGAGGGACAAACTGCCCCGACATCACGGATGATGGCTTCGAAAACTGCACGAGACATCTCTCTCTCTCTCCTGGCTAAATGACACCCCAGACCTACAAGCACTCACTCACTCGCTCGCTCGCTCCCCACCACCCCGAACTCTGGCCGTACTTCTGCCTGGGATCCCCTTTCCAATATTGCCGTATCTCACGCTGGGCCCGTCTCGTTCCTTCCCCGAAACATGACACAACCGTGTCCCAGCGCCAATGAGGACTGCCTAGCCTTTTAATCAGACTCGGCCTCTCCCCTTTTACAGGGATGGCATAGTTGGTTGAGGTGAGGATTCAGCTTTTAACATTTTGTGAGATACTCAGAAGCCACGTCGTGAAATGTTAGAGAGCTTACAATTCTGAAAGGAATTCAAAGTTTATTTGATGAAAATAGGTTTTGAAATGGCCGAGATATCAAAAACCAAAGTAAAACAAAGTGATCCTAATAAAGAGTGGGTCTCAACTTTTATCAGGATCACTTTGTTTTGGATGTCTCAGCCATTTCAAAGCCAATTTTCATTAAAATAAGCTTTGAATTCCTCGTATCCTCTTTCGCTATTTCACTTTAGAGGTTTCTCATTATCTCAAAAAAAATCATCATCAAAAAACGTTGGAAACCTGAAGCCCCATCTCAACCAAAACTGTACCATCCCTTTAAATATGTTTTTGCAACCATGACATGATTTTCAACCATTAACTGAGAGAGAGCCATCTCTGTCATAACCTGCATTACTTTACCCTTTTACTTTCCCTGCAGTAGGCAGTTCATACTTGTGTAGAGTACAGCTTGCCCATAGATTAACCTTATCATCACCAAAGGCAAGACTGCCACATGCAACAAGGAATAAACAGCTATCAAGAAAGGTTAATTGCTCACTTCAAATTTGAGATCAAACTGTCTCTGTGCTCCACAATGAGGGAAAAGAAAAGAGTTATCTACATACAAGGTAAGCAAATTTCATATTTGTTGTCAATGGACTACTGTAAATAAAAAAGCAACGGGATTAATTTGAACTGCCTTCATGAATTTAGGCTGTTGAGTTTTTCAAGTTGAATTTCATATTAAACTATGATTTTGCATCTAAAGTGAAAAATTGCATTACACAGGAATCATCCAAAGCCATAATGATTGCATGCTCTTTTTTCAATGTAAAATACATAGCTCCATAGGCACTGAAGGCTGGAATTGAACATGAAGGAAACATAAACATTCAAGGGTGAAAAAAGTACATCCATATTTTCTTGCAAATTTTAATATGATTGAGAATGTTTGGGCAAAACAGTCTACAAAGACCTAGAGCTCTCATATCATCAGGTGCTGATAAAAGTACTTGCTGAGAAAAAGCAATCACTTAGTTTTGTGCAAGATAGCATGTCTGTGCGTTCGCAAACCCCTTAAAGAACATATCAAACCTCTCTTCTCACTTTCAGACGCTCTTGCATTCCTACAACTAACATACAAGTACACACTGTATGGATGATGAGTCACTTATTTCCAACTACGCGAGGATGGAGTGCAATCTACGTGTGGAACAGCGTGTGGAACAGCATGAGGTCCGACGCTCTCCAACGCGGTTAGACGGGGTCAAAGAGGGCTCCCTGCTGGTCTTCTGGAGTGTGGGTTCACTCGAAGGGTCCGACAGCAGGCTATTTGTATGTTGGCTTGTAAACCAGACACGTCCCTTTCACAAACCCTGTGTCAATCACCCCTTAAATACCTTGGCTGGACTCATAAGAAAATAAGAAACTGTGTGTATTTTGACAATTTCCCTCCAGTCCACTGGATGGAGTTATGTATTCAAAGAGTCGTGTGTGGAGGCTGCTCAGGATTTTTTTTTGCCATCGGTGACTTAAAGGTGTTAACCCATAAGCAAGTAACCTAAATGAGTACTTTAAAACTGTTAAAACCCTTGAAGAACTAGCCACAAGTGAACCTGGCAAAAGGTTCATGGGTAATGTAACCCCAGACAAAACCAAATGGTCTTCAATGGGTTAAATTTCTGACATAGCATGTAGTAACATACTTGGTTATTGTTGTTGTTAATGGAATATATTCCATTTAAAGCAAACTCCTGTATCTTAAAGTTAGTACTAATGACTGGTTTCACATGCTTGTTCCCCCAATATCTGTAGCAGTGACTGGACTTCCTTTTCCTGTAAGCATACAATAGATGTTGTATGGTTTCTTCTAATCTTAGCTTTCCATGTGATGTATGGGGAAAGGAAATGAAACTCAAGTGCATAAACAATAAATCTATCTTTACGTCATTATTTAATGTTTAGTGCCAGGGCATAGTTCACAACATTGTGATTTAGAAATGTCATACTCATTTGTCATTCATATAATCTTTTTAATTATTATGTTCAGGCACATCAACTTAGAAATACAACTAAAACAAAAATAAAAACAAGACCTTGTTTGTTTTCTTGAAAGGTTATGCAGGGCTGTCATCATCTCTACTGGCTTTTATGCCATGCAGTCGACTTCATTGCAGGTTTTAGGTGAAAACTGAACTGGGGCCTCACACAAAATCAATATGAAGATTGGCTACCGCTGGGAAACCGTCGGTACACACACACCAGACCTATAATATCCAATTGGTATCTAATCCCCATCCCTGTGATATGCATACGTATCCCTCCCAATCCAATATTGTGTATGATCCAGCCACAATCAATATCGGGGGGGGGGGGGGGGGATGAGGATTTTACTTCAGTCAATATTTCCCAGGATTTGGGTTGATAATATCCATAGAATATGCCTCCTCCTCTCTGGAAGTCTTTTTTGATTAATCCTTCAGCTATCAGGGCAAATCCCTTATCCACAGGGAAATCTTGACATGAGCTTCTCAAAACTTTTGCATTTTTGCTGCAAGTTAAGACACTGGTATAAGTCCTGACCTAAGTCTCTGATTGAAGGCCGTAGAAAAATTAACATAGCACAGAAACAGTAATATAATCAGAGCTGTTTACTCACTGTAAACAATTGTGGAAATCTACTGATGGAACACACTATATGCAGCTTCTTCAGCTGCCTGAATACATATGTATATATATATATATATATATATATATATGCACATGACATATGTTTGCACATAAATATACATTAAATTAACATAGCACAGAAACATTATATGTGCACATATATGTATTAGGTTTTTATCATATATATATATATATATATATATATATATATATATATATGTGCACATTACATATGTTTGTACATAAATATACATTAAAAGCTACAAACAATGTTTATATGAGTTTATAAAATGTGCTACCATATAGCTGTTTTAGCTGTTTCCTAAAATATGCTACTCCAAGTAATCATTAGGTGTGACAATATTGAATAAACATATCTTAATCATTATTTACTCTTAGCCCTTTGCATACTTAACCTGGCATTTTCTTCATGATGTCTATGAAACTTTTAGAAACATGTGGGATAATGGTAAAGGGATAGTGAATGAGAAAAATTTAAAATTATACAAATTTCACATATGTTTCAATGCTGTACATGTTATGACACCAACAATCACTTATCACAGGTGATTCAAACTGGAGAATCATTGATTTAAAGCAAAGAGAAAAGTAAAGAGAATTGATGAATCTTTCATAACTTCTGGCACGATGCAACCACCTACTGTCCTCTTTATATATTTAAACCTTTGGATGGCACTTTCAGTGCACTTTCGATCACTCTCATTGGTCTCATTGCATTTCATTCATGATTCAGCTGGCAGCCAACTACGAGAATCAGATAGATCAGGGAATGGCGGAGAAAATATTACACGAGGAGGAGGATGCCCTCGCTTGCTGATGGCGTGACTTCCAATCCGTTTTATTCGTGTGATTTGCGATGGGCTGGGGACTTGTTTATTGCATTTGACTGCCGCAGCAAGCGATCAAATCCATTTACGAGGGCGCAGGGTGGGATGGGGGCTCTGTTCAGACTGCCTGATAATCCATCCTGGGAAATAGCGCTCTCTGATTCTGGCACATTCAATTTGAGTTTTCACATTTCAAAATGCTAAAACACATAGAGACATTCTTTCCTTAGCATCTTCTTTGTTTTTTAATCCAAAAATTTACTCAATAATTTTCCAAAGAGCTGAAATGAATGGAAGAGTCCACTGCAGTATGAAAATATGAGCTACATTACGACAAATATTTTGTGGGAATGTGAAAGGAGGCAATAAAGATCAGGAATTAAAAATCTGCTTGGCAGAGTGAGAGAGTGCATGGAAAGTATTGATTTTAAGTGCATGTAGAGGCTTGCATACCACTGATATATTGGTACCCTTTAGCAGGACTACTTTTTTTTTACAGATTCCTATAGTATAACCATACATTATCTTGGAAACCACTTTATTGGCACTGACATCACATGTTTCTTACGGTTCTTGAGTCAACCAATAAAAGATGATGACAAGAATTTTCAGACAGAGTTTTAAAAAAAATTCTACAATTAGCCATGCTGTCAAGAAGGTACACAAGCATTTCATATAAAGATGCCAGCCTCACGCTTAACTCTCATCTATACAGGACAAAGTATTTTACCAGAGCCATCAAAATTCAGGCAAACATATGGCAAACACTGCATTATGTAGATTATGAGGAAACAAGATTCGGAGCCAGTAACTGCAGTTTTACGGTCCATTTGCTCTTGTACGGTTTCGTCGCCCTCAAAGGCTTGACAAATTACTACATCACCCATTCACCGCGGTGAATTTTGTGTCAAGCACTATTACAGGTTATTAGGACTGTTCCTCACATAATGGATCCTTACAAACCAGCGTACTGACATACTGACTATACACTCCATGGCCTAGGCATTGTACAGACATCAAATCTTCGCTGGCAAACTACTCGATACATCTATATTGACACATCAATGATGTGGACTTGTTTGAAGTCCTCATCTACATGAGAACGCAAAAAATTCTTGCACCCACATTGGGAATAACGAATTCTTCATGTTGCAGCAGATACAACCATTACAAAGTTCAAAAGGTCTCCCTTTTTTCCCCCAAACTTCATAGACTTGCGATTGTGGTGCAGAATATAATGGATCACTACCCCACCTTGTACTGCACTTTAATCGGTAATGACACTTAATCTGTGATCAGCCCATTGACATTGCACTCCCCCGATGATCAAGTACTCATTAAGCCCGAACTTGAGCATACGGAGAATGCATCACTCGCCAGCATCAATGGCAAATATTGTTACGCCAGGCACGGGCCTGAGAAATTAACATGGCAGGCGAGTTGCTCACAGTGGTTGTGGGCATTCGCATATCTGATGTGAACGTGGCTCCACAGAGCCTAGGGTTTGGGTTGGATGCGCTCTAGTGCGAGCAGTTTTCCAGCCACGAGGCACGATTTGTTAAGTGAATGGGTGCGTCACGTTTTTCCCCCGGACCTGTTGGTGATTTATTGTTGTCTTACCTAATGTACAGATGCTTGGGGGATGGGATGGGGGGGGGGTGAGGAGGAAGGAGGGGAGGGGTTGAGAAAGTGACCACTGGAGCAGGGTGACTTAAATTGATTAAAATTGAATGACCAATCAGCATTTCGTCAAGCCTACAGCAATGCACGTAGGTGAGAACGCCAAGCATCCTCCGGTAATATTCCTCTGTGGAACGAACTCAAACAACTACCGGTACTGAAAATATCTCAGAGAATGTTTGGTGAAAGACATCTGATCTGCTACTCCATTCATGCCACACGGAAAAAAACAGAATGTAAAGATGAAATGAGCCAGGAACTGGTGTCATTTGAATTCCTGTCAGTCAGTGACCTTACCCTTTCGTATCACAAGCTTCCGGAACTGTCTCAAGGTGGTTGTACGTGGAATGATTTTAAATCTTGGAAATCAGTAAAATTGAGGCCAAGAAATTGAAGTAGAATGTTCTTCTACTGATTATGAACAACAGCACATTATGCTAACTTTCACTGCAACAACGAAATTATTCCTTCCCGCTGACGCTCAGTTGTTTTTGTACTTTTGGCTAATTCCTGCTGATCATACAAACATTGGCAATTCAGTCTCCTGTTTCATAAACAACTGTGAGAGTCCAAGTAGGTTTGCCAAAGAGGAACAAAGCACCTGTTACATCAGCATCAAGAGGTCCTAGTTAGTATTTAACCCCAGAAGACCAGTATTCAACAGACTGAAGGTCATATCTTGTCATCTAAGCGTGTTCATGTCTGATATAATTAGAGAAACCAGTATCTACTTTATCACGTTGACAAGCAGCTTGGATTTTCCAGCAGCTAAGATTTCCTGTATCCACTGGAATGACATAGATATTACAATATTCCTTACCTATGAACCCCTCCTGGCACAAGCAAGTGTATCCGGCCTCTTTCTGGACGCAAACTCCGCCATTGGCACACGGGTTGGAGTAGCAGAAGTTGATCTCCGTCATGCAGTAGTTTCCAGTAAATCCTGGAGGACAGTCGCACTTGTAGATGGTCTCTGGGTGGATGGAGCGGAAGATCACCGATGTCGTGGCGATGAACCCGCCCGGTGTCCAGAACGTGAGCGGGGCGATACAGTGGTAGAAATCGCTGCACACCTCGTTCAGGCAGAGGTTGTCACCGAACGGCAGCACGGTGGCGCCAAGCGCCTGCGAGAGTTGGCTTCGCTTCAGGTACACCCTCTCCTGGAGGTACTGGGAGCTGAAGAAGGAGCCGTCGGGACGCTGCGCCGCAAACGTGATGTTCAGGATCGCCGTGTCCTCGTCCTTGATGCTGAAGAGGTAAACGAGGTCCTGGTTGGCTGGGATGATAGCCGCAAGGGCCTCGATGAACTGGATCAGCTTTGGGGACAGGAACTCGTTGGACTGCATGTTCTCAACCTGGACTGTCACACTGCTAAACAACATGTCGTGGGTCACCATGATCATCCGGAATTTGCAGGATGCTGTCGCAGGGTTCAGACCATCTGAGAGGGAGACACAGGAACAAAATAAACATAAATATAGATCTCATTGAAAGAACAGGGGCAATGTAAAAGTTGCAAATTTGGCATTTAAAAGGCTTTCACATATTCTGCAACCAAAATAAACAATTAAGTGTGAATACTATAAGGGCTAAAATGAAGGAGAATTTTTCATTAACAATAATAAAAACACAAAAGCTTTGATACAAAAACAAAAGTTTTAATAAAAAGACACACCAATTGACATTGTTGCTTTTAATCCATCATTCATATTGCTTGAAATTTCCAGTGTAGCACTTTTGAAATTTGTTTAAAGCACGACAGTACATTCCTTAGCATTGCTTCCCAGCTTCCCTACTTGAATAATGATAATAATGATATTCAGTTCTCAGAAATGCATAATACCATAAGATCTCTATGCATGCATACAAAAACAAAAATCACACAAAAATTTCAATGTTGAAACAACATCATTCCTTGACCATTTACACAAGCAGAGAAAAAAATAATTAGAACCAGAATTGATTTTGAAACAGAATCACAATGTTCATAAATCCATGCAATTAAAGAACATACAGATCATTTTTGTTGAGACATGGTACCTACTAGATAATCTAATCTTCATTTCCCACCCAATCAAATAACATTTTGAATGTCACATGGATTCCATTCCAATGAGAAACTCACACCGCCCTTTATGTCCCCATGAATAATAGAACAGCCAGTCCCATATAGCACCAGGCTATAATGTATCCCCTCTAGTCAAAATGTGATTCAGCCACTACTGAATAAGTGATTCGGTGGAACTTTCACTCGATGCAGACGTGATGGGTATGTTCACAGATCTGCGTCGGGGGAGGTAACAATTCTCTAGCCAGAACGTGGCCCAATTTGCCCCAGAAGGTGTGAATTTCACAACTCCGTGAGAGGCACTGCGAATCATGAGATTAATCGCTGTGTAACACAGAGACAAAATGGCTTCCACATTGGTTGAGACTTGCATGATAGAAAAAGCCATTGCTTGTCATCCTTTAGTGGTCATTGGTTTTTGTATTTTCACTCAAACTTTCAATTACCAGTGGCTTGTTTTTAAAGAAAAAAGAATGTCTACCTCTCAAATACTTGCAAATGTAAACCAGACCATTGCTTCTATATAAGTGCATATCTGACACATATATAGTTGACTGCAAACAAGATGGCGACTTAGTGTGGCCAATTAAGCATGGAGACAGCAGCTTTATATTACTGCCATGATCAAGCAACTGGTATAGCAATGTGATGATAATACGACACGTCTGAGTCAGATGTTCCTGATTACATTCAAGCTCAAATCTATGCCACTTTAATGGATATATATGCGCGAGGCTAAGTTCGCTCCTGGAGTGCATTCTGTGCTGTACCGAATAATGAAAGATGACAGTGCCACGATGGCCACAAGAGCAGCGGAGGTACTATCAATGGCTACAGTGCGGTTCCAGCTGCTGGCGCAGAGCACTCTCAATAGGGTGCCTAATATGCATGAACATTCATGGAGCGAGTGTATTGCGCCCTCGGGCACCTCCTTCAAGCCAGGGGAGGCTAAGTTCGTACACTTAACCGCATCAGAATCGACTCTGCCATTTTGGGTTAAAGATATTTCTCTTCTTCTTTTTTTTCCTCCCTCATCCCCATCCCTGCCCCCCCCCCAAAAAAAAATGTGGGTTGTAAACACAAGCCACTAGCTAAAAAGAGGTTATGAGAGCACTTGGGGTACGATAAGGCATTGCTAGGAAAAGTTTTAAAGGAGTACGCTACAGAAAATCCCTCTGTTGGCTTGTCTGCAGTAGTTTATAGAAGTGCAAAGTCAGTGTGAATGCAGTGCTCTGCCTGCTACTGCCTCGACCGCTTTTAACTCTCTGCAACACTTGCCATGCTCAATCTTTTCCATATAGCCCACAGGCTTGAGGGATGATGAGACAACTGTAGATAGCTATGGCGAAATGCCCTACACCCTCTCCCTACTTAGTTGTAGTCATTCAAAATAAATGCCCAGTGATGCAAAAGCTGCCACCGAGCTGTGGTGTGAACTGCATATAAAACACGTCACTCGATAAGGCATGCATAGGCATATTCTCTGTTCCACTTCAATCCGAGTTCTTGCGGCAGATGAATTCTACATTGAAGGAATATGCAAGTTATGGTGTGTTTTGTTTTGTTTTGTTTCTTTCTCACTTTTCAAGTGCACGGCATATTCGGCAATCAATTCAACATGCAGTTACATGTGATATGGGAATATCAATGATGGGATTTATGGCAGCTATAAAGTGGGTGCCGAGAAGCTGCGGCCAGTAACACAGCTGAAATGATGGCTGTTCTCTCCTCACTCAATCTTGTGCGTTGTATGATTCATGACAGGAGAATTACATCCCCTTGCGCTGCTTTTACACACAGCCGAGTACATGCACAGCATGCTGATGGAACACCCATACTACAAAATCCATCAGATAGGGCGTATTGATATTAAAGATTCCCTCTGATGGAGAAGGACGATGATGCCGCAGTGATGAAGACCATGTGAATACTCGTGATGCTGGATGAGGAGGATGAAGATGAGGATGCTGGCGATGGCGATGGTGATAATGACAGCAAGGGTGATAATAATGACAGGAGGATGAGATAGAGGAGGATGAGGATGACGATGATGATGATGATGGTAAGATGACGCTGATGGTGATGAGAAGGATGAGGGTGATGTTGATCATGATGATGATGATGATGATGAGGAGGAGGAGGAGGAGGAGGAGGAGGAGGAGGAGAAGGAAAACCAGGAGGACTAGATGGGATTGTATTTTATTTGACGTCAAATGAGCATACCCCCTGGGGACAATGTTATCTTGAAATCAAAGTAGCAAGACAATAAATCACAGAAACTTTGCTGCACAATCAGACAAATATGAGATTTATTGCCATATGATTTTCCATGAGTCATCCACCAATAATGTCCTGTAGAGAAAGCTTATGAGCTGTGTCTTAGAAATATGACATCGCTTGTATAAGGCTTCTCATCATACCTACAGCATACTGAGGGATGGTAATGTTTGAATTTTCTTTGAACAAACATTTTGTCCATTCCTTTTATCAAAAAAAACACTACAAGAAATGTTCTTGCAAATCTTCCATGACAGGAAAATCAGATTTACACAAGAACATAAAATCAAGAAAAAACCCCACACTGGTCGTTCTGGACTTAATGACAAGTGATGCAGAAAATAAACTCAAAACAAAAATGATGTCAGTGATGGAGACAAGGTACTACCTAAGTCTAGTATATGAAGAAAAAATGTTGATGTACGCAATTTCTGTCAATGGTTTAAACCTACTTCACATCAGTTCCCACCAACACATGCCTTTGATTACTATGCACAACTGCAGGTGCTTATGCCAGCTAGCAAACTTCCGCATGCACAAGCATTAAACCAACCAAGTGCACATGGGGGGGGGGGGGGGGAGCATTCATGTCTGGCTGAATTTGACTCGCGCAAACACAAACTCAAGGAGCATTCCTCAAGCCGGAGAGCCACGAGAGGGCTGATTTATTTATCCAGCTGAATGGATCTAATATCACGCATCCAAAAGCAGAGAATTTCTGATTTTGGCAATGCCCTCTCCAAAGCTGTCCCCAGCATCAATCCCCGACCACCACCCCCACATCAGGCAGCGGGTCACAGAGGTTCACATCACTTCACATTCACTTAAGATCATCATATTTTTTGTGTGAAAAGTCATGGAAGTGGGGGATGAGAGTGCCCCTCAGGAAAAAAAAACAAAAGCAAAAAAACAGTCACCCCACGGATTGGCAGCTGATCGTGGGATGCTCAATTTGGTATTTCGCTTCAGTCTAATAAAAACACACCATTAACAGCAGTAACCCAATTCTGGAAGCTCTCCCTGTTTTCAGCACATTTTCATATATAATAGCATTCCATATCAAAAAACAACATGCATCAGGCCTAACATTACCTTACAGCTTAAGCCTGTCTACAGGTGATTGAGCTATAATTCTATGGTGCTCCTGTAATCTCCTTCCCTATTTCATGTAAATGTTTTTTATGTCTTCCAGCTGCCTTATATCAAAAGAGAATTATTCATCCCTCAAACATATACCTGGGTTCAATGCCATATTGGTTTGCAACCATTTCTGAAAATGATCTTAATAGCAATTTGTACTGGGCACCTCTATGCATAACTCCAGTGGTGAGGATTATCAAAATGTCATACGTGTATGTGACCACACCTTCCCATAATGCATTTTGTCGCGGATGTGTGGGACATGAAATGCAGACGTGACAACATCTGGGGTGTTGCTATAAGTGTTTGCATGGACTGTTTACACCGTATGTTCATCACCCATGGGTACTAAAGGTATTTTCCAGGATTTTCTTCTCGGCACGGTGAGACAAACCTCTCGCCACTTTGGTGACGAAAATTACATCACAGTTCTGTTGTTCTAAACGTGTGCTTTACAACTAAATTTGGCAGAAAAAACACATCACTGACAACCCGCGGGAGGAGGAGCACAACTACAAGTCCATTTCACGATGAATAACTTTTCAAAGCCTGTGACATTCAATAACGACTTGCCTTGCCTCGGTCTGCAAGTATCAACCCAAATTATTATAAAGTATGAGCAGATTGCCATAAAAAGTAATGTCTGCTGAACTACATCTCGTATAGAAAATTCTGAATGCTCGTTATGCTCTTTCAGTGGCTAACTGTTGAGAGATCAGTTTCAGGATTACCTTTTTTGAATATTTTACCAGACAAATATCAGCTTCTGCACACTTTGAATCTCACTATGAAGAGAGATAAATCAGTTAAAATCTATAAAAGTAACTTACTCTTGATTATATTTTGTGGCAAAGAATTTCATCTCTCTCTATCTATCTATCAATCTATCTATCAATCAATCTATCTATCAATCTATATCTTTTTCTCCATCTTTCTATCTCTCTTGCATAGTAAGAATGCCCTTCTTAACCTTGAAAGTTGAGAAGTTAAGCCCAGGGTATTAAATGCCATTCCCGAGCTTTGCTCCACTGAGAAAACACTCAGAAACGAGGGA